>NW_026782730.1:0-140583 GCF_031769215.1 Ylistrum balloti
CGGTTACAATCACTTTCTCTGCCTGTATCCTCGATACCCCACGAGTTAAAATCACTTTCACTCTCTGTATCCTCGATATTGCAGGGGATACAATTACTTTTTCTCTCTATATCCTCGATACTCCAGGGGTTACAATCACTCTCTTTCTGTATCCTAGATACTCCAGGGGTTACAATCACTTTTTCTCTTTGTATCCTCGATACTCCATTGCTTACTATCACTTTATCTCTCCCTGTATCCTCCATACCCCAGGGGTTCAATCACTTTCTTTTTCTCTCTGTATCCTCGATACCCCATGAGTTAAAATCACTTTCACTCTCTGTATCCTCGATACTCCAGGGGATACAATCACTTTTTCTCTCTGTATCCTCGATACTCCAGGAGTTACAATCACTTTTTCTCTCTGTATCCTCGATACTCCAGGGGTTACAATCACTTTTTCTCTTTGTATCCTCGATACTCCATTGCTTACTATCACTTTCTCTCTCCCTGTATCCTCGATATTGCAGGGGATACAATCACTTTCTCTCTCTGTATCCTCGATACTCCAGATGTTACGATCAATTTCTCTCTGTATCCTTGATACTCCAGGGGTTACAATCACTTTCTCTCTCTGTATCCTCGATACTCCAGGGGTTACAATCACTCTCTCTCTGTATCCTCGATACTCCAGTGGATACAATCACTTTTTCTCTCTGTATTCTCGATACTCCAGGCATACAATCACTTTTTTTCTCTTTGTATCCTCGATACTCCAGGGGTTACAATCACTTTTTCTCTTTGTATCCTCGATACCCCAGGAGTTAAAATCACTTTCACTCTCTGTATCCTCGATACTCCAGGGGATACAATCACTTTTTCTCTCTGTATCCTCGATACTCCAGGAGTTACAATCACTTTTTCTCTATGTATCCTCGATACTCCAGGGGTTACAATCACTTTTTTCTCTCTCTCTGTATCTCTCGATACTCCAGGGTTACAATCACTTTCTCTCTCTGTATCCTCGATACTCCAGGGGTTACAATCACTTTTTCTCTCTGTATCCTCGATACTCCAGGGGTTACAATCACTTTCTCTCTCTGTATCCTCGATACTCCAGTGGTTACAATCACTTTCTCTCTCTGTATCCTCGATACTCCCGGGGTTACAATCACTTTCTCTCTCTGGATCCTCGATACTCCAGGGTTACAATACTTTTTCAATCACGATACTCCAGGGGTTACTCTCTCTGTATCCTCGATACTCCAGGGGTTACAATCACTTTTCTCTTTCTGTATCCTCGATACTCCAGGGGTTACAATCACTTTTTCTCACTGTATCCTCGATATTCCAGGGGTTACAACTTTCTCTCACTTTCACTTTCTTCTCTCTGTATCCTCGATACTCCAGGGGTTACAATCACTTTTTCTCTCTGTATCCTCGATACTCCAGGGGTTACAATCACTTTTTCTCTCTGTATCCTCGATACTCCAGGGGTTACAATCACTTTTTCTCTCTGTATCCTCGATACTCCAGGGGTTACAATCACTTTTTCTCTCTGTATCCTCGATACTCCAGGGGTTACAATCACTTTTTCTCTCTGTATCCTCGATACTCCAGGGGTTACAATCACTTTTTCTCTCTGTATCCTCGATACTCCAGGGGTTACGATCACTTTTTCTCACTGTATCCTCGATATTCCAGTGTTTACTATCACTTTCTCTCTCTCTGTATCCTCGATACTCCAGGGGTTACAATCACTTTTTCTCTCTGTATCCTCGATACTCCAGGGGATACAATCACTTTCTCTCTCTGTATCCTCGATACTCCAGGGGTTACAATCACTTTTTCTCT
Organism: Ylistrum balloti; assembly: GCF_031769215.1. NCBI lineage: Eukaryota > Metazoa > Mollusca > Bivalvia > Pectinida > Pectinidae > Ylistrum > Ylistrum balloti. The sequence continues at coordinate 1,834 of NW_026782730.1, forward strand.
CTGTATCCTCGATACTCCAGGGGTTACAATCACTTTTTCTCTCTGTATCCTCGATACTCCAGGGGTTACAATCACTTTTTCTCTCTGTATCCTCGATACTCCAGGGGTTACAATCACTTTCTCTCTTTTTATCTTCGATACTCCAGGGGTTAAAATCACTTTCACTCTCTGTATCCTCGATATTGCAGGGGTTACAATCACTTTCTCTTTCTGTATCCTCGATACCCTAGGGGTTACAATCACTTTCTCTCTCTGTATCCTCGATACTCCAGGGGTTACTATCACTTTTTCTCTCTGTATCCTCGATACTCCAGGGGTTACAATCACTTTTTCTCTCTGTATCCTCGATACTCCAGAGGTTACAATCACTTTTTCTCTTTGTATACTCGATACTCCAAGGGTTACAATCACTCTCTCTCTCTGTATCCTCGATATTCCAGGGGATACAATCACTTTTTCTCTTTGTATCCTCGATACTCCAGGGGTTACAATCACTTTTTCTCTCTGTATCCTCGATACTCCATTGGGATACAATCACTTTTTCTCTCTGTATCCTCGATACTCCATTGGGATACAATCACTTTTTCTCTCTGTATCCTCGATACTCCAGTGCTTACTATCACTTTTTCTCTCTGTATTCTCGATACTCCAGGCATACAATCACTTTTTCTCTCTGTATCCTCGATACTCCAGTGCTTACTATCACTTTCTCTCTCTGTATCCTCCATACTCCTTGGATTACAATCACTTTCTCTCTCGGTTTCCCTGACACTCAAGGGGATACAATCACTTACTCTCTCTGTATCTTCGATACTCCAGGGGTTACGATCACTTTTTCTCACTGTATCCTCGATATTCCAGTGTTTACTATCACTTTCTCTCTCTGTATCCTCGATACCCCAGCGGTTACAATCACTTTCTCTGCCTGTATCCTCGATACCCCAGAGGTTACAATCACTCTCTCTCTGTATCCTCGATACTCCAGGGGATACAATCACTTTTTCTCTCTGTATCCTCGATACTCCAGGGGTTACAATCACTTTTTCTCTCTGTATCCTCGATACTCCAGGGGTTACAATCAATTTTTCTCTTTGTATCCTGGATACTCCAGGGGTTACAATCACTTTTTCTCTCTGTATCCTCGATACTCCAGGGGTTACAATCAATTTTTCTCTTTGTATCCTGGATACTCCAGGATTTACAATCACTTTTTCTCTTTGTATCCTCGATACTCCAGGGGTTAAAATCACTCTCTCTCTGTATCCTCGATACTCCATGGGGATACAATCACTTTTTCTCTCTGTATCCTCGATACTCCAGGGGATACAATCACTTTTTCTCTCTGTATCCTCGATACTCCAGCGGTTACAATCACTTTTTCTCTCTGTATCCTCGATACTCCAGGGGTTACAATCACTTTTTCTCTCTGTATCCTCGATACTCCAGGGGATACAATCACTTTTTCTCTCTGTATCCTCGATACTCCAGGGGTTACAATCACTTTTTCTCTCTGTATCCTCGATACTCCAGGGGTTACAATCACTTTTTCTCTCTGTATCCTCGATACTCCAGGGGATACAATCACTTTTTCTCTCTGTATCCTCGATACTCCATGGGGATACAATCACTTTTTCTCTCTGTATCCTCGATACTCCAGTGCTTACTATCACTTTCTCTCTCTGTATCCTCCATACTCCTTGGATTACAATCACTTTCTCTCTCTGTATCCTCGATACTCCAGGGATTACAATTACTTTCTATCTCACAGTATCCTCGATACTCCAGTGTTTACTATCACTTTCTCTCTCTGTATCCTCGATACCCCAGGGGTTACAATCACTCTCTCTCTCTGTATCCTCGATATTGCAGGGGATACAATCACTTTTTCTCTCTGTATCCTCGATACTCCAGGGGTTACAATCACTTTTTCTCTCTGTACAATCACTTTTTCTCTCTGTATCCTCGATACCCCAGCGGTTACAATCACTTTCTCTGCCTGTATCCTCGATACCCCACGAGTTAAAATCACTTTCACTCTCTGTATCCTCGATACTCCAGGATTACATACTGTTTATGTATTTGTTTCGTGTTTACTCCAGTTGTTTTAATCTCTTTTTCTCTCTGTATCCTCGATACATCAAGCGAATCTCGGGGTATAACGTTATATTGTCGCTTCTTTTTCTTCAGATCATTCTGTATCCTCGAAATACTCCAGGGGATACAATCACTTTTTCTCTTTGTATCCTCGATACCAATCACTTTTTCTCTCTGTATCCTCGATACTCCAGGGGTTACAATCACTTTTTCTCTTTGTATCCTCGATACTCCAGGGGTTACAATCACTCTCTCTCTGTATCCTCGATACTCCATGGGGATACAATCACTTTTTCTCTCTGTATCCTCGATACTCCAGTGCTTACTATCACTTTCCCTCTCTCGGGTCGTATAACGTTATATTGTCGCTTCTTTGTAATCTTGAAAAGGAACAGATCATTCTGTGATTGGTCGGATTTGTTTTCCCCCAAGAACCAATGAAATTACTTCGCTGGTGCCTCCAATTTTGCTATGGCATGTTCCAGGGGTGCCGAGAGCGAAATTGATTGTAATTCCTGGAGTGTCGAGGATGACTCCCGACGAAAGGGCCAGCAGTGTCCGTCTGTGACATGACATCCGTCTGGAAAAACCTTGCGTATGAATAATTCTTCTTCTTTTGACCAAGAGAACTGTTTTACTTTTTATGATGTAGATATATATGGCGGTTGCTCTATCACTAAGGAATACCTCAGTAAAAACAGCATTGTGCTTTAGAGCGTCTCACTTAGAAATATGGTCTGTGCCAAGATATATTGGAAAAACAGATTGTTTCGTGTGATGAACTCCGAAAAGTGAAGGAAATTATCTAAAAGATGTGCTTTATGTTTATTTTAATCCAAAACAACATTGATTTTATTTAAAGTAACATTACAGACAAATTATTAGTTTAGTTTTTAATTGCACGTGGTTTTTTTATTTCCATTTTCCGTTTATATGCTATCCTGATATTCACATGTTGATTTCCAATGTCTAGCATGACCACCTCTTTGGTCCGGGAAACACCTCTACACTGAAAACAATATGTAATAGTTTTGAAAAAGAGGTATTTCGTAAACACGAACACGTGATGGCGGACAGAAATGATAGCGATGGTCGTGACACAGTCCATTTGTCAGGACCGCAATTTGTTATGGGTGTGGCAAATGTTATTTGATAACTTTAATTCTATTCAGAATTACGAAATAAGTGACATTAATCACCATCGGTGTTGTGACCGATTCTGGCGGGAAGCCATTTTCGTTCAATAAGTATTAACATTTTTATGAGCATATTTCAGAGAAAACCAGCTGTCATTGTTCATAAGGTGATACACTTGATATATATATGAAATAATAAAATCAAAGTACTGAAAGTACTGGTATGCTAAGACTATTAAAAAACAAATTCTTTGTTATTAGCTTGCTATATACTGAAACCAACTATATGCAAGCAGTAAATCATTGCAGCCCATAAAAAATGACCAGCAGAAATCAGAAATAACAAGCATAGTAGTATTACTTATGTAATACATGTCCCAAGTAGGCTCCAAGATGCAATGATAGGGAAGTTGTCCATTTCTTTGGATACATTGTAGGAAATGTTGATCTTGAACACCATATTATCACTTTAAAGACTGCGTATCCTATTGGTTTAAGACCATTAGTTAGACCATCATGCAAATAACATGCTACATACAAATATTGGACAGCTTCATTTTCCAGATTGTTTGTAAATGAGTGCATAAGAGTGCCAATTTTCTAAAACAAACATGACTTGTCACCATAACTTAAAATAGAAGATGCCTATTCTTCCGGAAAACCTGGTCTTATTCTCCTTGTACTTTTTCAGGGAATCTTCAAGTAGATATTGTCTTTGTTCCAATTTTTCATGTTTATATATTCTTTGTTCTCTAAAACTTGTCGCAAGATATTTTATTCCTCTTGTATTATCATTTTTTTTAAACATCCTTACAGTGACGTTGAACCTTGAAATTTGCAAGATGTGAATATCTTTTAGGTTGTGAAATTTGATAGAAAAACGAGGGTAATGCAAAGGAAAAACACCCCCATGCAACTATCCGTTTTTTGACTGTGACCTTGATCTTTGACATCTGACCCTGAATTTCTAAAGAAACCGACTTCTCCTCACAAGGGATACATGTTCCAAATTTGATTAAGGTATACTAACTGTCTTGGTCTCAATGCGTTTACAAGGTAATCATATAGTACTTATGCAAGTACTGTGACCTCTACATTCAATCCTCAAAATCATTACTATATCCTCTCCACATTGCCCAGGGATAACTGAAACTGTAATCCAAATGATAACTTATACCCCCATCACCCACAGCCTTAGTTATCTCCTCATGGTGACCTTTTGCACAAAAACATCCTCTGAAACACAGCGGCATGTGCACATGTTCCCTAATATTCCTGCGAAGTTTTGTTGAAATTGGTCCACAGGTTTAGAAGTTGACCGACATGCAAAACCTGTCTATATTGACCAGTTGCCATGGCAATCAATATTTCCAGGGGAAAATGGACAGACATCATGGAAAAATAATAATAATAATAATAATAATAAAAACATGATAAAGATGCTGGGTAAAATTGATGAATCAAAAGTGTTGAACTGAAAGTGGACGCAGTTGACATAACACTGAAATTTCTGAGATGAACAAGTACAGTACATATATCAAAAGTTCAATTGTACCAATAACACTTTACACATTCACACTGGGACTTTACATATTCACACTGGGACCTAACGCTTTGCTAGGTTTATCCTAATCTTTATTAAAACACTTTCCGGGATTCAGATGTTAATTGACATCTTCATTATTCCCAATATTCATATTGTAATCGTTCACATGCATCACTCTTCAACAGAATCAACGAGACATCATGTCAGAAAGACAAAAACTAAATTTAAGCTAAAACTATATATATTAACTTCACATGTAAACCTTACAATTAGCATAGCTGTAGAGTTCCCGTACGATTTCATACTCTGGCCTTGGGGTACTTATAAATTATCTCCGATCAGAAATTTGAAAGAGCTAGATCTACAATAGCGCGGAAAGTGACCGATATTTTAAAGTAAAATCGATATATACAGATAGATTCCTAGATCTATTCACGGTAGCGTAAGTAGTACAGTACAATATTACGGATAAGTTTTTTTCTGGTTAATTTCCGATCTGTTGGGCCACTGACAGAAGTGACTGCGATGAGACCACTATGAAACGATCATTAAAAAATAAATCCATTTCAAAATACTGAAATACTTTACGGAAGCAACAAAAATGTGCTAGATGCTTACATAACATTTTTCAAATGCATACTGCTTCAAAGGAAAAGTCTTGAAAATATTTTGAAAAAAGTGCCATAACGGCAGTGCCCAGCTTGCGCGTCGCCGTCAAGCCTAAATTCAATAGACTTCATAAATTACCCGCCATCTTCTTTCAGCCGCCGTCTTCTTTCAGGGTCCAGCAGCACAGAACACCCCGGCTGTTTCCGTCAAAATTTTATGCTACTCTAAATCATTCTTATTTTAGTTTCATTTTTATTTTCAACTACATATTTCAGTATTTCTAATAGTTTTCAACAGTATTAAACGGGAAGTAAATTTTCGAAAAAAGAAAGATATACAAGTGTATATGACACCCACAATGCATCGCGCGGAAAAGAAAGTTAAGCCGCCATATTGGCATCGCCTCGCAAAATTTACCACCATAAACGTGAGTCTTTGTCATTGTATTTACAAATTTCGATGTTTGATTATCATTAATACACAATACAAAACGTTTTCTTGATGTACAAGTAATGAAGAAAATGTCGATAAGGTTGTTTCATTTAATGACTAGCATCAGCAACTTGTAGGGGCGATAATCCAATTATTACAGTAATGTTCGGCAGATGGAGTAGGAGTAAACTTTCGATTTATGAACCAATGAAAACAAAGTACTGATACTCAGCCTCAGGGACGATAGCAACATGCTGAAGAGCATTCAAAATGCTCTTAGCATAAAAATCAGCAAAAAATATACATAAATAAAATAAAATAAACAATGTTTTACCGTGATGTCGCTTTAACAAAGATGTCATTTCAAACCCATACAAAGGGTACTCGTGTGACGCTTTGCAAGAAAACTGTACAAAATCATCTTGTACACCTCATTTTACCATTTAAACAAACGTAATTATGATATTCAATTTACGGAAATTCTTTATAAATCTACAAACGTTAGCGCGGCCCCGATTGCAGAAATTTTCAGTTACACACTTGTGTATTTACACGATACTCTGTATAATATCTATGATCCAGTTACTTTCCACCTCTCAGGAAATCGAAACGACCCCGCCTCACATCTCCACTGGAAGCCACTTTCGGTTCAGTCATTTCATCCAATAACGGGCAACACAATTCTGGTGGAGAGTACAATTCTGCTACTCGCCGTCAAGTGTGTAGTGAAGGGGTTACCAGAAGAACCATGTGACACAAGTGAAGGTTGACGTGTATAATACAGCTACATTGACATTGACACTCGTCAGGAGCACCCATTGGTTTGCGAACAGTTTTGCTAATTCCCCACAGCCCGCCTTTCGCGATGGAAGTAACGTTGATGACGTTGTGATTTTTTCCATAACAACGCCACCAACATGATATCAGCTGTTAGGATTGTGTGGAGGAAATCTCCATACTGTCACGCCTTTTCAGTGTACATTTTGAAATTTCGTTAAATTTATTTAAACTTTACATTTGATAAAAGAATAAAGAAAATGGTAATCTAAACTTTATATTTATAATCTAACCTTTATAATTATGTAGTAGAAACAGTATTTAGCCAAGCCAAAATACTTGGAATTCTAAACATGTTGGGTTTCGTTATTAATCCTGTGTGGACAGATGTCTTCCATAATCCAGTTATTTACTTGTAAGTTTAGAGTCAATTAGTCACTTGTATTACAAGCTTTGATGCTAAGATGTTAGGTCTACATACAATTAACATGTCTAAGTAAAAACCTGTTTCTAAACAGGATTGGTAAAAAGTGTAACTCCTAATTAGTGTCAACCATTGTGTGTCAATGGACGTAAACAAACAGATGGTTTTTCAGCTTATGTATGATTTACGCAAAAGCAAATTGTAACAGGTATAGGACGCGTGACATGCGCAGTAGTTTTCGAAGTAAATCTCTTGTAAAACATCCTTTTGATTGGCTAGGTAATTAGGGACTAGTGATTTGATTGGTTAATTGACCACTCACCGTTTTGAGGTATATCTGGGGTTCCAACCTTGATTGTCGCACTTTTTATTCGACATTCAACAATAAACATCGGAAACTCAAAGAAGCCTCAATTCTCTATTACACAGGTGAGTCAAGTCTACTTAAATTTTCTTATGTTTTCTTAATAGCAAATATGTAAATAGATATTTGATTTTTTTTTAGCCATGCTTAGATTTAAATAATGTTATTGCTATTTTTGTATTATTCAAGAAAACCATTTAAATTTATAATGGATTGGTGTAGGTACATGTACTTTGTCAGAATAGAAATTATTTTTATTCCAGTTGGCAAAGTATTATTTTGCTTTCTTCATAGTTTAATGTAAATAGCTTTCATATGTAAATAATTACTGATTTTTAATAGATGATAAAAGAACATTTTATTTTTGTATAAATTTGATGATAAATTGAGTCAATCCGGATATTTTGGTCATTCCGGAATTGATTCTAATTTTATAGCTTCATGTTTAACTTCCGGATTTGGAGCACGGAAGCAGTTCTTATAAGGGAGTATACGATTCATAATGTTTTGTGGATGATTGTTATATGTATTTTAATAGTAGGTACCCGATAACTGGCCTCCGGCCGGTGATCGGAATGTCTAGTCAAGATATGTAACTTGTAAGCGCTCGCGCAACATTTTGTCATTTAAATCCATAACTTATTTGGTAAACATCTAGGCGTTAAGCACATTGTATGTACATTCGATACATGTTTAGTTTAGGTATAATTCATTTGTATTGATGTAAAGGTCGCACTTTTTATTCGACATTCAACAATAAACATCGGAAACTCAAAGAAGCCTCAATTCTCTATTACACAGAGCTAATTCCTCAGAACAGGAGAAAAGTAACGCATTAATCCTGTAACAGTTGGTGGAGACCTAAAAGATCCCAGGTGTTGATAGATGTCAGCGCCAAGCAACGACATCAGAGCTAGTGCAGCAAACAGAATAACCAGCGACTACTGGCTGAGAGGTAGAGATCAGTTCCGGCCAAGTTCGACGGAACACACAACCGACGAAGATGCAATAAGTCATCATTCGGACGAGGAAACAGGTATGGCATCCATTACTCATGGTGTGTCGATAGGAAAATTTTCTGGCAATAAAGATGAAGATCCCGTAGCATTCATAGCCAGGTTTAAAAACTATTTAGCTTTAGTACAAGCCAAAGATGAACAGAAAGCACCATTGTTTGCCCTCAGTTTGGCTAATGATTCATGCGCATATCAGTGGTATGATGGACTTCCAGAGGCGACGAAAATAGACATCAACCTTCTAGAAGAAGTGTTTTTAGCTCGATTCTCAACTAAACAATCATCTAGGTGGTCCAGTGTAAGGGAAGTCAACCAAATGACACAAGGGTATATGCAGCCAGTGCTAGAATATATTCAAAATGTGAGATACAAGGGCAAAATTGCCAAAATGTCTGATACTCAAATATTTGATGCAATTTTAGGGGGTTTAAGACCTGAAATCAGATCTGCAGTTATTCAGAGAGAGCCAGTTGATCTTAACACTCTGATTAACATTGCAGATTTAGCTGAAGTAGCTATTGTAGGTAGTAATACAAAGCAAGAGCCCGAATCAATTTCGAATCTAGTGCTGGATAGGATTGAGGCTTTAGCTTCAGACCTTAAGTCAATAAGGAGTGAGGTCAATGTTATAAGGTCGCATAGCAACAGTTACTCACAAACAAACATGCATCAAAACAGATCAAACAGACCAAACAGACAACAAACACATAGGTCACATAACACCTCAACTCAACAGTCACAGTCTTGTGGTAGGTGTGGATCTAGGCAGCATTCGCAAAACAAAGACTGCCCAGCATATCTCAATAAGGCTAAGTGTCATGCTTGTGGCAATGTAGGTCATTTTAAAAAAATTGTGTAAAACACAAAAATCATCCCAATAGGAATTTTCGCCTAGCAGGGTTAAAGGGGTTCCCTTGCCGAGGCCAGAAACATTAAGTCCATGTTTTTCTACTGACTTAAAGGATAACTTTATAGATATAACTTTTTCAAAGTCAGATGTTTTTGCTAGTGCATTAGTTGACACAGGGGCTAGTATAAGCTGTATATCAAAATCCCTATTTCATAAAATAGATCCTAAGGGAAAAGTAGAACCTTCAGACATAAACCATGTATTTGGAGTAGGAGGAAATCTACATAACATAGATGGATGTGCTAAATTATCTTTTAAATTAGGAGAACAGGAGGTACAACAAACGTTTTACATTTTTCCAAGATTACACCAGCAGGTTATTTTAGGGATGGATTTCTTAGGGAAATATAAGGGAACTGTGAATGTAGGGGACAAAAAGATGTCAATATTTGTAGGGTCAGCTTTAGTAGAGTGTAGGACCCATTCTAAATTTAATGTTGGGGTAGCTAGAGTAAGTACTACCTTTACTGTCCCGCCACAGGAACAAGTTCTCATCCCTGTTAAGTTATCTAGAATCCCAGAGTGCTCAGTAGCTATCATGGAACCAACAGTAGACCTGTTAAAAACTACTAAGTTAGTTGGAGGTAAAATTATTGTAACCTGTCACAAAGGTAAGTCTGTGTGTATGCTTCTTAATCCTAATAACATACCTGTATGCTTGAAAGCTGGTACCATAGTAGGTAAGTTATTACCCATTGATGCCAAGTCAATTGCAGAGCTACAGGAAACAAAAGAGGCTGAACAAGACACAGGTAGGAGTAAAGCTTTTGTATCTAGCTTAAGTCCTGAGAACAAAGAAAAGTTGTTGGCTATAGCTAAATCATTAGGCATTCCCTTAGATGATGCAGACCTTACAGAGGATCAAAAGACACAGTTATTACACTTCATAGGGAGAAATAGGGATGTATTTTCTGTAAGTATGGAGGAGCTAGGATGTACAGATGTACACTACCATAGGATTGAAACAGGTGACGCACCTCCTTATAGACAAAGGTTCTATAGGCACTCTCCAGCAGTAAAAGCTGAAGTTGAACGACAGGTAAATGAAATGCTAGATAATGACATAGTAGAGCCATCGGTTTCAGTATGGAATGCACCAGTGGTAATGGTACGGAAGAGAACAGGTGAGTATAGATTTGCAGTAGATTATAGAGGTCTGAACTCTCAAACTCGTCCTGTCAGCTTTCCCCTGCCACGTCTAGAAGATGTGTTTGACAGTGTAGGTGAATCAAAATCTCAACTATTTTCAGTGCTAGATTTGGCTTCAGGATTTTGGCAGATACCATTAGACGAACAAACAAAACACAAATCTGCCTTTGTAACTCATCATGGTGTATTTCAATTCAAACGATTACCTTTTGGCTTAATGAATGCACCAATGAGTTTTCAGATGGTCATGTCTCAAGTGTTAAGAGGTCTTTTCTGGAAATTTGTACTAGTATATGTCGATGACATTCTCATTTACAGTAAAGATTTCAAAGAACACCTGAATCATTTGCAGCAAGTTTTTGACCGCTTGCGTGCAGCAAATCTCAAGTTAAAGCCATCCAAATGTCAGTTTGCACTTAAAAGAGTTGAATATTTAGGTCATTTTCTTTCCAAAGATGGTGTAGAAGTCAATCCTGCTACTACAGACAAGGTAAGAGATTTTCCCGTGCCACGCAAAGTACGTGATGTTAGAGCTTTTATTGGTTTGTGTAATTATTATAAGCGATTTGTCAAAGATTTTGCTAAAATTGCTAGGCCTTTGAATAAGCTTTTGCAGAAAGATCTGAAGTTTGAGTGGTCAATTGAGTGTCAGAAATCTTTTGACACCTTAAAGCAAGCTTTAGTAGCACCTCCTATTTTAGCATTCCCACAAATGGACAGAGAGTTTGTTCTGTCAACCGACGCATCTGGTACAGCTATTGGATGGGTCTTAGGTCAGTTAGATGATGAAGGGAGGGAACGTGTCATCGCTTATGGAGGAAGAGCACTTAGAGGTAATGAAGTTAAATTTGGCGTATCTGAGAAAGAGTGTTTGGCTTTAGTAGAAGCAGTACAGGCATATCACCCATATCTTGCCAATAAACACTTTAATGTTTATACAGACAATTTGGCTCTAAAATACCTTAAAACTATAAAAGACAAACAAGGAAGACTAGGTAGGTGGGCATTAAAATTCCAAGGCTACCACTTTACTATTCATCATAAGCCTGGCATAAAAAACCAAAATGCTGATGCTTTGTCGCGACGCACTTATGAGGATGCAGTTGAGTCAGGTGACTCCCCATCACCAGAAATGAATGAGGTAAGTACACTTCCTCAACAAACCAACACAGCTACTCAGGGTACTGATGTTGCTTCTGAAACTCATCAGACCCAACATACTGTGGACTCTGATATCCAAGGTAAGTGGGTTCAAGTACAATTTATAGATGCTGATAAGTTACAACCCAAACCTGTGCCCTCAGTGTTAGAGGTAAGCGCACCTGAGCCAGATGATGATTTAACTGTAGATCTTGACCAAGTGCAACCAAACAGTCCCCTTGACATCAACCAAGTTAGAACACTGGAACTTATTGCTGAACAGAGAAATGATGACAGTTTTAAGGCAATCGTAGATTTTAAGCTCTCAGGAACTGTGCCTGATGATAGAAACAAGGCAAAATCTATAGTAGCTCAGTCTCATTCCTTTGAGATTGATCACCAAGGTGTATTGTATCATATCTGGAACCAAAGGACTACCGTCAGAAAAGGTCCAGTCAGGTTTGTTAAACGGCTAGCGGTACCAAAAACCTATAGACAAAATATAGTTCAAGCTTTTCATGATAGTCATGCGGGAGGTGTACACATGGGTATCAATCGAACTCATGGTGCACTTAAACTCAGGTACTATTGGCCTTCTATGTTTGTAGATGTAGAGACTTATGTAAAGTCCTGTATAGTTTGTCAAACTTGTAAACGAGACTACAACAAAGGTAAGGTACCACTTTCACCATTACCAGTTGCTGGAAAATTTGAAAGATGGCACATGGACATGTTAGGTCCGTTGCCTGTCAGTAAAGAGAAGTATATCTATATTTTACTGGTAGTAGATAGTTTTTCGCAGTGGTGTGAAGCTCATCCCTTGCGTAGCCAAGAGTCATCAGAAATTGCCAAGGTTTTGTATAAAGAAATTTTTACGCGGTATGGTTGTCCTGCTACACTTGTCTCGGACCGAGGCAAAAACTTCATGGGTAAGTTGATATCAGCTTTGTGAGAGTTATTCAATGTAGGGCGATCACATACTAGTTCTTATCATCCGCAAACTAATTCAGTAGTTGAAAGAACAAACAGTACTTTGGCAGCTAATTTAAGAGCTTGTTGTGAAGGAGATCAGACAAGTTGGTCAGAAAAGCTACCAGGGATTATGATGGCCTATAGAATGACACCAGGTACAGAAGCGTCAGAGTTCTCTCCATTTTATATTGCCTTTGGTATGGAGATGAGAATGATGGTAGATACTGAACTTATACCTAAGGACTCCATTGGTAGAAACCAGAAACAGGTATTAAATGAGATAATAGAAAATACCAAGTTGGCTGAAAAGGTAGCGAAGGAAAATATAGAGCTTCGAAAAGCTAAACTGAAGCAAAGACATGATGAAAAGGCAAAAGTGCCAGACTTTCAGGTAGGTGATAGAGTTCTATTATCTGATCCACAAATAAAAATAGGTGAGTCCTCAAAACTTCATAAAAAGTATAAAGGTCCTTACACTATAGTCAGATTAGGACCAAATTATACTTATAAACTCAGGAATAATGCAACAGGTAAGTTGGTAGATTCGCTCATTAATGCTACAAGGCTTAAGCACTTCCTGGATATAGATCATACACTTAGAGCTCAGGAGGGTGGGGCACAACAGCCACCAGCTCTACATCCACCACCACTTCCACCAGATCAACCCATAGATCCACCTGATCCGCCCATAGTTCCTCCCCAGTCCCAAGATAACCCAACTGACCACTCCGAAACAAATTCTCAACCGGATAGATCTCAAGAAGAATATCCAATAGAGAAAATTCTGGGTAGTAGAGTTAGGGCAGGGGTACAACAGTTTAGAGTTAAGTGGTTAGGGTATCCTGGAACAGAGTGGATTCCTAGTACAAATCTCAGACCAGAGGTTGTGGAGGAATACAATAAAACACATACCAAAACTGGACGTAGACGTAAACGGACTTACTTTAACCGATAAATAAAGGTTTTAGAGTTTTAGAGGGGTACAGGAGCATAACTTTCCTACATGTAGTGTTGAACTATTTAACTGTAGGTAAACAAGAAATACTCATAAATTAAAAAGGGAATATGACACTGAATTGCATAACCTGTAAGTTAAACAACTAGTATAAAACAAGTATATATTATTATTTGGTAAGTTGAACATACAAGATGTATTAGTTCAAGTATTATAGGTCAATTACTCTAAGAGTAATAAATAGGGACCTTATATGTAATGAGTACTCAAATTTAGATATTGTCTTATAACCTTGTAAAGGTGAAATTTAGATAACCCTTTTAATGAGCCTGTCATAAGTACACTGTTTAAGAAGACTCTTTTAAAGGTCTTTTAAATACAAGGGTTAAATGAAAGTTAACTGATTAATAATTATTTTAATATTTAAACAACTTGTAACTCAAGAAAGATTTCCTGAAGTATTGGCACATTTCATAAATTTATGATAATTTTCCACAAAAATCCCTATTTAAAAGCACAGTAGAACAATTTTAGAGATATTTTTGGTAATACCTACATTTTTGGCCACATTTTTTTTTTTTCTTATTTCCTTGCTTGTCATTTCTAGGGATGATAGTTTGAATCCAAATTCATAATAGTGCTAGGGTGACTTGCAATAACCCATGATTTGTACTATCAACCATATTGATACAAGTGATACCGGTATATATATATAAAAAAAAAAAAAAAAAATGGAAATAAACACCAGTCTTAAGACTATTGCCATCTCTTTGTAGGTAAACAAGTAAAGATGTCTCCTTCATTGGTTCTGTGTGTCCTTTTTCTCGCCATGGCCTATGGGAATGTGGAAGGAACGCCATACGATAAAATCAAAGAACTTTTTAATTACGGTGCAACCTTTGAAGAAAAAGGCACCTTATATCCCTCAGGAAATCATTGGGTACACTACTTTGAAATTGAATTACAAACTTTTCCCTTTGTATCGGAGAAACCTACGCCCTGTTCCAACTGTCCATGGTACAGTGAAGCTATGGTTGAGATTTTGGCCTTACACCGACAGACAGCAGTAGATGTCGGGACAATTTTAGGCGAAATTAAGTCATTATTACCCCATCACTCATTAGCGAGACTACCAATGACTAGAAGGCGAAGATCATTTTTACCCTTCATAGGATCTCTTGCTAAAACTCTATTCGGAACCTCTACTTCTTCAGATTTGAACAGTTTATCAAGAAATGTGGCGTTGATTAGAGCTAACCAACAGAAAATGGCTAAAGCTACAGCTCATCAAATTGGTATTTTTGCAGCAGCTATTAGAAATTTTGATTCTAGAATTGACAACATTTTTCAAGGCATAACAGATAATCATGAGGCAATTGAAAAGTTAGGTGAGAACTTTAATAATTCCCTAATATCCAGTCAGGTAGCCCAGGGTAAGTTATTGTCAGCTATGACAAAGCAAACACGTTTAACCTTAAGAATATTGACTAGGTTTGAGGAGTTATTAATGGGGGTTTTGTCAACAATTCAAGGAAAGTTATCTCCCCTGCTTATACCACATCACACCTTAACTCATGTTTTATCACATATTCAAAGTTACATTCAACCTCATGGATTTTACTTGACACATTCTCATCCAGGATTTTATTATAAACATGCCAAGTTCACAATTTTTCGTAGATTTTCTAACATTTTAATTTCTGTTGAATTTCCAATTACCACTATGACACTGCAACTTTACAAACTTAATACTTTTCCAATACCAGTCAATAGTACAACAAGGCACGGTACTCAGTTAGATAGCCCAAATGATCATTTACTTTTATCTAAAGATGGCAAATTGTTTAGGGAGACAAATTCTAAAGATTTACAGACATGTTCTCGAAATGGCAATATTTGGCATTGTCAAAATCATATGATTTTAAGAAATGACACTAAAAGATCATGCTTATTGAGTCTCTTTAATGGACACAAGCAATATATAAATGCTAATTGTGTTTTTCATTTTGTCCCAAATGTCATTCGGCCTTCTATTGTCCAACTCAATCAGACCCATTTGGTTTTGATAAATGTGTCAGACATTACTTTACATTGTGAGAATAGGAAAATAGTGGAGAAAGGATGTTCTTTTTGCATTTTGGCTATTCCATGTAAGTGTTCTCTATCTAGTTCTTCACTGTACTTAGATCCTTATTGGAATAGATGTAACAAAAATGAAACAAGTAAAATATCAAAAGTTCATGGTGTAAACCTTATACTGTTACAACAATTTTTCAACAAATCTTTGAAAGCGTTGCAACCAAATTCAACCTTTTCAAAAATACTTGTACAACTACCACATTTCAGATTTTTTACACACAATTTTACAAACATAGTAGAATCTGAAAAACAGTCAAAACTAGACCTAAAGAAAGTAGCCTTAGCTGCAAAAGAGAATAAAATGATTTTTCAAAGGTTGTCAGAATCAATGTTGGATTACCAGTCCAACTTACCACAAACAATTGATTTACCATCTCTTTTGGCATATATATCTACAGCACTGGCACTAATCATTCTTCTAGCTTTTGTGTTTTTGTTTATAAAATACAGAACTCTAGTTACAACAGTGACACTGCTTTCAAGGACTAGTGAAGTACATAGCTATGCACTGCCACCAGTTTTTCATTATACTACTGAGTCTTCAATCACTACAACTACATTTCCAGTAGACATTACACCACATCTCTACACAACATCAGAAGTACTGGGTATTTTATCATTGTTCCTTATTGGCATATTTATGCTTTACAAGGTAGTAAAAAAAGACAAGTTTAAACTAGTCATAGAACTTACAAACAATGACGACACAGTTTTAATACCGGTAGTAAGACTACCTTATGCACATGATGGTTTAACCTTTTTGACATCCGCTTCATTGTCTGATTTTAAAGTCAAGTATGGTATCAGATCATTTTTAGAGATTGATTGGGCAGATTTTGCTGTAGAAGATAGTAGTTTTGCTCAGAAGTTTACAATGCCTTCAAAGATATTGGTAAATCCTGTCATAGCTTACAGAACTGACAGAATAATTAGTAAACCATTCACAGTATTGTTATACAAACAGTTAGGAAGAGTTATGTACCCTGTTGTTATCACTCCAAAAGCTGAGTCTGTAAATTTCAATAGTAAAATCTATCCAGATCTGCATAAAAACTGATTTTACATTTTTCATCAGTGTATTCTGGTACTTTCTTCTCAACCTAAAAGCATCAAAATTAATGTAAATATGTTTTGTATATATATATTTCTATTTCTGAGAAATAAATAGATATTACTAGATAGAACTGGTATGCATATATCCATTAAAATTAGCATAGTTTTCCTGACCACTATGAACTTATGGACTACACGTATAATGGGAATCAGGAGCTAAATGATGTGCATTTCATTCTCCAAGTGAAGGAAAAGAAAATCCAACATTGTGACTACGTGTATTCCCTGGATTTACAGTGTTTTTCAATGGACTAGTTGCTATCACTTATAGTGATCATATGTGTAGCAACATAACTGGATTACTTAATATCCCTTCTGCAATGGACGGAGTGATTCACAAAGAAAAAAAAAATCAGTGAAGATGATTTTCCAATATTTTACTGACTTTATACAATCTTGTGTTTTTGTTTTTGAATTTTTCCTTTGATATTGAGTATTGTGTATTTATGTTGTAATGATGATGCTGATGCATACACTGTAATATTGGACATGTGTATCACACGCTTGGATTAATGTTGTAAAAAAAAAAAAAAAAAATGGTCATGTAACATTTTATTATATTGCTTTTATTTGTGTTGATTTATTTGAATATCCTGTGTATATAATCTTCATGCATTATGTAATATGTTTTTTCAAATATCTCTCATTTATCATAAATTTTTAACTTGTGTAGTAACTATAATAATGTATATGATAGTTTGAAGCATAAATCTGTCACGCCTTTTCAGTGTACATTTTGAAATTTCGTTAAATTTATTTAAACTTTACATTTGATAAAAGAATAAAGAAAATGGTAATCTAAACTTTATATTTATAATCTAACCTTTATAATTATGTAGTAGAAACAGTATTTAGCCAAGCCAAAATACTTGGAATTCTAAACATGTTGGGTTTCGTTATTAATCCTGTGTGAACAGATGTCTTCCATAATCCAGTTATTTACTTGTAAGTTTAGAGTCAATTAGTCACTTGTATTACAAGCTTTGATGCTAAGATGTTAGGTCTACATACAATTAACATGTCTAAGTAAAAACCTGTTTCTAAACAGGATTGGTAAAAAGTGTAACTCCTAATTAGTGTCAACCATTGTGTGTCAATGGACGTAAACAAACAGATGGTTTTTCAGCTTATGTATGATTTACGCAAAAGCAAATTGTAACAGGTATAGGACGCGTGACATGCGCAGTAGTTTTCGAAGTAAATCTCTTGTAAAACATCCTTTTGATTGGCTAGGTAATTAGGGACTAGTGATTTGATTGGTTAATTGACCACTCACCGTTTTGAGGTATATCTGGGGTTCCAACCTTGATTGTCGCACTTTTTATTCGACATTCAACAATAAACATCGGAAACTCAAAGAAGCCTCAATTCTCTATTACACAGGTGAGTCAAGTCTACTTAAATTTTCTTATGTTTTCTTAATAGCAAATATGTAAATAGATATTTGATTTTTTTTTAGCCATGCTTAGATTTAAATAATGTTATTGCTATTTTTGTATTATTCAAGAAAACCATTTAAATTTATAATGGATTGGTGTAGGTACATGTACTTTGTCAGAATAGAAATTATTTTTATTCCAGTTGGCAAAGTATTATTTTGCTTTCTTCATAGTTTAATGTAAATAGCTTTCATATGTAAATAATTACTGATTTTTAATAGATGATAAAAGAACATTTTATTTTTGTATAAATTTGATGATAAATTGAGTCAATCCGGATATTTTGGTCATTCCGGAATTGATTCTAATTTTATAGCTTCATGTTTAACTTCCGGATAGGTGCTCGCGGTTTTATCGAAATAACATAATCGTTAATTTTGGATAGGATTAGAGATTTGGAGCACGGAAACAGTTCTTATAAGGGAGTATACGATTCATAATGTTTTGTGGATGATTGTTATATGTATTTTAATAGTAGGTACCCGATAACTGGCCTCCGGCCGGTGATCGGAATGTCTAGTCAAGATATGTAACTTGTAAGCGCTCGCGCAACATTTTGTCATTTAAATCCATAACTTATTTGGTAAACATCTAGGCGTTAAGCACATTGTATGTACATTCGATACATGTTTAGTTTAGGTATAATTCATTTGTATTGATGTAAAGGTCGCACTTTTTATTCGACATTCAACAATAAACATCGGAAACTCAAAGAAGCCTCAATTCTCTATTACACAGAGCTAATTCCTCAGAACAGGAGAAAAGTAACGCATTAATCCTGTAACAATACTATCATGGAACATTTGTAGACGTTTATGCAGTAAATTAGAGACGCAAGACATTGTTAATATTGTTATAAATCATGATATTATTTGTCTGCATTATTGTTGGGTTGACAAAGATGAAGCGATAGAATTGAAAGAGTATTTATGTTTCACGTCTCCAAGACTACAAGGTAAAGATGGTTGGAGTTGTTATATTTATCGGATTAAATCTATCTATCGTGGATAATGACAACAATGTGCTAGCTAGCAAGATCTAATGACATTGAAACTTATTTTCTTTTTTTTTCTTTCTTTTTTTTTGACTTTCCTCCAATCAACATCACTTTCTATGAGAAATGTGCTAAAGATTTTCTCGTATCTCTTGAACACATGATTTCTATGTATAAATGTATCGGAAGGTATTTGTCTGTGGTGATTTTAATAGTCTGACAACTAGTAATGACTTTTCCAAGACGACACTATTGGGAATGATGCTGCAAACTATTTGCCAAATATATCAAGTTATATTCCTGATGTTAATAACACTAAATGTACTATTTCAGACAACGTATAAAACCAGTTTGGTAGACAGTAAGTATCCTTGTGTAAATAGACTAGCCTGCGAATAGTCAACGGAAGGCATAGAGATGATCCTAACGGCAGCATTACTTTTTACAATCATAGAGGTTCGAGCCTCATAGATTATGTTATGACGTTTGATGATAATTTTAATAGTATTGTCCATTTTGAGAGTTGGGTTTTTCCTGTTTTTGTTGATCATACACCTGTTTGTATATCTCTGAGTACTCAAGTGGTCAGCAGTGAATCAAGAACAACATTTTACAAAATAATGATAAAACAGTACACTTACTATTGTGAAATGGTATGAAGAACATACAGAAAGTGTATTGAATACGTTAAGAAAGAAAAAGAGAAGAGTTATTGAATATTTGTATGCATTGTGAGTTGAGTGAAATGGGTATTGATAGTTGTGGAGACAAAATTACCAATACTTCACATGACTTGCTGTTACTTTTAATTCACGTTCACAATCAGTCTATCAGGTTAAAATGGAAGATAAACCCTGGTTTAATGAAGCTTGTAAACAAATATAAATCGGCATTGATAAATTTCAATTCGGATGAATCAGATGAAAACAGAAACACTCTTCTTCGTACCAAACGAGCATATGAAAATTAGAATGAAAGTTTTCGGAATTTTCAAATGCTTACATAGATGGAAATATACCTGACTCTATATTTAAGAATTAGACTGTGACATTACTGAAGAAGAAATTCTAAATACTAATGATAAACTCCATACTTCCAAAGTTGTTGGTTAGGACTTACTACTAAATGAATATTTTATTAAGGGTATACTCCTTCCATGTCTAGTGGTATTACTTAATAAGTCTGGAAACTATCCACAATCTTGATCTGTTGGTAACATAGTACCAGTTTTTGAAAATGGGCGATAGAAACGATACAAATAGCTATTGTGGTATCACATTAATAAGTTGCTTAGTAAAACTTTTTATTTCAATTTTGAATAAACGACTTATTGATTTTCATATAATATATTCAATAATTAGCGACACTCAGTTTGGCTTTAAGAGAAATATGTCAACCACTGATGCTATATTTGTTCTGCAGATGTTGATTCGTAAAACGCTGAAAAATAAGATAATATTGCTGTTTTATTGATTATACGAAAACACTCAACTTCTTTATCAGGCAAAACCTGTTATAAACTTATCAAAAACGGCATAACAGGAAAAATGTTGACTATTATTCGGTCTTTGTACAATGATGTTAGATATAATTATAGTTTATCTGACTTCTTTGATTGTAGAAACGTCCAGGGGGAAAGTTTATTCCCAGTGATGTTTTCCTTGTATGTGAATGACTGTGAAATTAATTCGTCTAACAAATGAATATCATCCCATTGACTTACAAACGATAAATTCATTCTTGCTAATATCTTTCAGACGACATGGTTCTGTTAGCTGAAACACTCGAGGGTTTACAAAATGTGTTAGATGCTTTGTTGATATATACATATGAATGAGGGTTCACTGTAAATATAGAAAAAACCGAACGACATTGTTTTTAGAAACTGATGTAAACCAAGGGAAAGTGATTGCTGGAATTATAACGGATGCGAACTAGAAAATGTCGATGGAATTATAACGGATGCGAACTTGAAAGTATCGATGGAATTATAACGGATGCGAACTTGAAAGTATCGATGGAATTATAACGGATGCGAACTAGAAAGTATCGATGGAATTATAACGGATGCGAACTTGAAAGTATCGATGGAATTATAACGGATGCGAACTAGAAAGTATTGATGACTTTAATGACTTGAGTGTTTCGTTAAATTTCAATGGAAAATTCAGCAAAGATCAGGAAAAAATTGCTGTAAAGAAAAAAGGCGACTTTTTGACGAAATCAATGTGTACATGAAAAATTACCTCAACCCTGAAACAAAACTTCGTGTCTTTGATACATATGTTGCTAGTATTTTGAATTATGGCTGTAAAGTCTAGGGATTGCGTAAAGCATTCGATATAGGAAACTTACATCTAAGTTTTCGTGAAAAAAATATTAGGGATTAAGAACACACCAGACTATATGATTTATAATGAATTAGGAAGATGACCAATGAGTTTTATTCGTAAATTAAAAATAATAAAACATTGGTTCAATTTTTTTTTAAAACTCAGACAACTGTATTCTGCAAGCTTGCTACAACGAAATTATTGCGAATAGAGATTGATATGAATATGTGAGAAATTAATGGTATGGGATTGGGATGCATGTGGTACTGTGGTAGTATGAGCGATACACCTTTCGATAGGTTGCTTTTATAAGTTGCATTGAATTTTAAGTGGATCAGCACCGTGTATGCTAGTGACGCTACACCCACATAGACGACTTCATGAGACCAATATGAGAAAAACACTTAAGGGAGGACGGTGGACGAGAGTCTGTCTCGAAAGGGGACATCTAAAACGTTACTGTCCAAATTTAACGACATATTTAAATGAGAGAGAGGGAGGGTGTGTGTGTGTGTTAGGGGGTGGTGGGGGTGGGGAGAGAGGGGGAGGGTGTGTGTGTGTGTGTGTGTGTGTGTGTGTGTTAGGGGGTGGTGGGGGGTGGGGAGAGAGGTGTGTGTGTGTGTTAGGGGGTGGTGGGGGGTGGGGAGAGAGGTGTGTGTGTGTGTGTGTGTTAGGGGGTGGTGGGGGTGGGGAGAGAGGGGGAGGGTGTGTGTGTGTGTGTGTGTGTGTGTGTTAGGGGGTGGTGGGGGGTGGGGAGAGAGGTGTGTGTGTGTGTGTGTGTGTTAGGGGGTGGTGGGGGGGTGGGGAGAGAGGGTGTGTGTGTGTGTGTGTGTGTGTGTGTGTGTGTGTTAGGGGGTGGTGGGGGTGGGGAGAGAGGGTGTGTGTGTGTGTGTGTGTTAGGGGGTGGTGGGGGGTGGAGAGAGAGGGGGAGGGTGTGTGTGTTAGTGTTTATATTGGTTGTATTGTCTTATTGTTGTTTGTATTTGTACACTGATAATCCTTACGGATTAAAGTAATAAATAATCTGAATCAGTTGCAAATTTCCTGATGCGCTATATTTAGACGGCTTAGCTTGAAGTGTTCCCGTCATGTCCCCACTCACCACAGGAGAGGTATCTCATTGAGTTCTTAAAAGGCAAGGAACAGTCAGAAATTTTGCAACTTAAAATATCCCTTTAAAACAAAGGCAGTTCTTTGTTTTTTCTCAGATGGAACAATCTTTGAAAATATCTCTCTTCTTAATGATTTATATAATTAATTTAAACTGAAGAATTCCACAGAACTAATAAGAATGCTAAATCTTTCCTCTTTTCACTTCCTTATTGTCGGGAACCGTCAGCAATCTTTAATCTTCACTTTCGGATGTATGATCATTTACATTAAAAATGGATTATTTACAGTAAAGTTAACAAATTTCATTTTTCAAAATCACGGGGGAAATGATATAAAGTTGGGAAGAAGCCAAATTTTCTGATTGACAAATTTTCTATTAGCAAGGGAAACGTGAATTGTATTTTTAAAAAAAATATTTCACACCTCAAAAGAGAATAGTGTCAAATTGGTACCAGCTGGTCTCTGTGATAGTATCAGGAACGGTTGGCTGTTCATACTGACCAAGACCTGTGACAATTTCTACCATGGTTTGTGATCACCATACCAGCCAAAGTTCCCCATTGTGTCGAGAGTTTCCCCGTTTCCACTCCCCAGCCCCGCCTCCCGATCGCATGGAAGAAACTTGGGGGAATCTCTCGGTTTTAGATATCTCGCTACGTAGGTCATAAGTAACCTTGCTACAACTGTAAAATGGTAAGGCTGACCACCTGGGTGAAAATTAACTACAGGTAGAATGTAAAAATGAATTACATTTGACAGTGACACCGAATGACAACGAAATGTCTACAGTACGCTTACTCCGATTTTTCTTGTTATGTCGATAATTGCCTGCTTAATGCCCGTGTGAGTTTTCTGATATTTATATAAAACAAATAAATGATAACACAGACATGTGAAAACCAACGACACCAACTGATGAGCCGGTACTAAAGTACAGTATAGAATTTAACAGTAGTCTTTTCTCATAAAGCAATTATGCGCTCTCTCAATTTACAAGCGTTTATACGACATCGACGAACTGCCGCTTATCACGTGTGAAAATAGAAATTTCCAGCAAACCATTTTCAGATTCGAGAAACCGGCGTTTCATCATATAGCGTAAAGTATACCTCCATTATTTGTAGTTTGTACACAATGGAAGCGACACCAGAAAAAATAGATATTACACCGTCCAAAGATGGCGGTGTGTTAAAAGAAATTCTGCGAGAAGGAACTGGGGAAGACAAACCGTTGGCTGGTGATAAAGTGTTTGTGCATTATGTTGGAACGCTTGAAGATGGCACAGAATTCGACTCTAGCAGAAGACGCGGGGATAAATTTGATTTCGACCTGGGAAAAGGTACGCATGATTCAGTTAAACTGATGGGGGTCATTGTACGTGGTCAGGTGGTAGTGTGCAAACAGAATTATAATCATAGACCTTTCTGGCAAATTACCTCCCTTTATCTTTGTAAAATTTATTCGCCTTGTCAAGAATTAATGTAACTTTTTAATAATTCAGAAATGTATATACATATATATAATATTTTAGTGACAGAAACGTAGTCAGTGTCCCCAAAGATCTTAATTCCACGATAACTTAAACATACACTGGTATACATAGGTTTAAATTCCCACAAAAACTTCCAAACATCCACTGGTTTTTCCACAGATGTAAATTCCTACACAAATATTTTAAAACATCCACTGGTTTTCACAGATTACAATTTCTAAGCAAACAATTAAAACTAGATCCCAGTTTCCATAAATATGTCAAGAAAAATGGATGTATGCTGTCTCTTAGATAAATTTTCTTATATTGTGGCCAGGTCACTGTTACAGAAATGTTACTTATGTGGGGCTGCCAGTGCCTTGGTAGATTTACTTGTCCCTCTGTTGTTTCTACATATTAGAGAAGACAATTCACAAGAATTTCTCCCCTATCAAGCCAATGTTATCCTGTTTGAATTATTAATACTTAAAAGCTGTGATAAATCTGCCGAGTCCTGAACTCATAGAATTTTGATGGGACTCGTGGATTTAATGGAAATATTTAAATTGTTCATTGTGGGACCCGTTGTTATTAGAAATTAAGTTTAAAAGGCAACTCCTCTTCATTTTACCATAATAATTAACAGTGAGGATTTTTTACCAGATAAGTGTTATCAGGTATATGAACATTTTTCAAAGACTGAAAAGGAGGTCATTTCAGTTACTATATATCAGGGATTTTTTTTGCAGGTATATAATTTTTTCAAAGTTAGTGACCCTTTAAAAATTGCAAAAAATCAAAATTGCTAAATTTGCATATCTTCTTCTTTTTATTGCAAACATATTAGTTATCTACAGAGTAGATGTACCTGAGCACTTTCTAGCCATGAATACTTCTATAATAAATAAATACTGGCGGGTATGTAAATCTCTTATCTAGTTTGACTGGTCAGTAAGATAGCTTATTGATGTTAGATTATACACCAATGTCCACTCTAAAGTAGTCAGTCTTCAACAGAGACCTTCCAAATTTCTGAGACAACGAAATTGCTAAAAAATAAAACAAGCAGAAATTGCAGAACATATATTTTTAGGCTTTTTGCAAAAATTGCACATTGCAAAACTATCCTTATATATAAGGTACCTTTCCAAATTATGTAAAATTATTTTTTTGTTGGTTTTCTTACAGGGAGTGTCATCAAATCATGGGATTTGGGTGTTGCCACTATGAAAAAGGGAGAAATCTGTCGACTTACGTGTCGCAGTGATTATGCGTATGGTGAGAATGGATCCCCACCTAAAATACCTGCTAACGCTACTCTGATATTTGAAGTGGAACTCTTTGAATGGAAAGGTAATAGAACTTCATACTGAAATGTTTGTCTGTCTCTATACAATACTTCAATTACACATAACACTGATGCTAGTGGTGAATTCATTTCGTTGTGGCTATGATAAAGTGAAGCATTACACTATTTTCTTACTAATTAGCTTTTTTGTTCACCAATTTTTTTTCTAATCATCCTGATGGTTAAGTTAATAAGTAGGAAGATAGTGAAATGCTTCACTTTACCATGGCCATGGTTGACATTTTATCATACTGGTGAAATGGACCATGGGCTTCACTTTACCATGGGCTTCACTTTATCATGGGCTTTACTTTATCATGGACTTCACTTTGTCATGGACTTCATGGGCTTCACTTTATCATGGGCTTCACTTTATCATGGGCTTCACTTTATCATGGACTTCACTTTATCATGGACTTCATGGACTTCACTTTATCATGGGCTTCACTTTATCATGGACTTCACTTTATCATGGACTTCATGGACTTCACTTTATCATGGACTTCACTTTATCATGGGCTTCACTTTATCATGGACTTCATGGACTTCACTTTATCATGGACTTCACTTTATCATGGACTTCACTTTATCATGGACTTCACTTTATCATGGACTTCACTTTACCAAGGGCTTCACTTTATCATGGGCTTCACTTTATCATGGACTTCATGGACTTCACTTTATCATGGGCTTCACTTTATCATGGACTTCACTTTATCAGAAAACCATCCAGTCAATAAGTCGCCCATGGGTGGTAATTTAAAGAAGGCAGTTATTTGGGTTTAAGAAGATAATGAAAACAATAGTTTTCCATATATTTATTATTATTTCCAGATGCCATGTTGTTGATCCATTGCAGAAGTGCATAAACATCACAGTGATCCAGATTGCTGAATATTAACTCTAATAATGTTAATTTAAAAGTCTTTTGTTGTCTGTCATCTCAGTGGTTAGTAGGAATCTATTTGCAGAATGAAATCTTTTTTCTAATATATAGAAAATATTTAATAGTGGCTTCAATCATAATAAATATTCTTCACAAATGTGTGTAATATTTCAGCTTGTAAAAGATACAAAATATATTAGATACATGAGTGAAATGTATTTGTTATTACTGAAGAAACTTTTAAACATTCTATTTATCACATTTTCACAAGTAAAATAACCAAATACTGACATATTTAGGACAGAAATAAAAGTACGAAGCTATGCTTTTCACAGACACTACTTTAACTTCACAGTAACAAAATATAGTCCATTTTTTAAAAAGTGATTGAAAACACATAAACACAAAAATACATTTCAGTGTAAATCAATTTTCATATTCTCATAGAAAATGCTAATTGTTCATGTCACTTACAGACAAAATTGCTTTAAAATGTAAAACAATAATGGTCTGTGACAATTACTATACGACTGAAAATATGGTGGCACCTAGAAGGTTACTGTCGCTGTCGATGACACAAATTCTCTTGAAATGTCTAGTTTCACTCTCAAGATGTTCAGTTGGGAATTTGGTTTGATCTCTGATAAGGTAATTTGAGTTAGTGACTTGAGTTGTATGCTGACTTCCATGGAAATGAAACTTTACCATGGAATTGAAGGTCACACTTCTAGTAAACAACTCCAATTCCTTCAGATGTCTGGTGTAGTGGTTTTTTTTTGTAACAGGCTTTGTGATTTGTCAGTTTTATAAGATGATCTGTGTTTTCTCATTTCCTTGTGTAAGTCTGCAAAAGTGTTATTTATCACTAGCAATATTTCTCTACGTTTCACTAGCAATATTTCTCTACGTTTCACTAGCAAAAATATAATAAATGAATATATTGCAAATTTCTTTCCCGAATGACGTTTTCGTTTAATGAATGCAGTTTCTAAAAGTTTGAATTTTTGAAAAATATTTCTGCAGGAGAAGATATTTCGGAAAAGAAAGATGGCTCTGTGATCCGACACATTGTACAGACTGGGGAAGGCTACCAGACACCAAATGATGGCGCCACAGTCAAAGGTCAGTGAACGGATACAAGTATGTTGTTATTCAATTTTTTTGCCATGACCACTTCTAAACTTGCTGGTTTGTATTTTTCTTTGGTTACTGGTTATTAATAGCATAGTATTCACTTAATCATTTTTATATGATGGTGAAACTTTACATAAAATTTAGGGTTCTAACATAAATGATGCAGTTTAATCTGCTTTAAACTTTTGTAATCGAACTGGAAGAAAATGTTACACTAGTTCAATTTCTTCACCAAAATATTAAACACACTGTTCCTTGTTATGACAATAAAAAAGAATATTTGAAGAATGTCACCAGTTATGTCCCTTTGTTTATCATAATGTCCCTGTAATGTCAATGACAGAGAATATCTATAGAATGTCTCCACTTATGTCCCTTTGTTTATTAAAATGTCCCTGTTACGTTAATGAATTAACATATAGCATATAAAACCCAACAGCTAGGTTAAAATTCAACAATTTAATGACAACAAATAAATTCTATGCAGCAAAATTACAAATATTGTGATGGTGTACAGAGTTAGCTACTAATTATCAAAAGTCAGAACTTATCTTTCCGTGGAAGTCTCCAAATCCAGAAGAATTCACAATAGATTGTCCAGAAAACAGGGTAACTGAAGAATAATCCAAGAATTGTTTCCTAGCTGGGTATATATAAGTGCAGGTCCACAAGGCACTATCACTAAATCACTGTACAAGTCCACACGTCACAGACTGAATTCTCAAAGTAAGCTCACTCAAGGTGTTAATACTTCAAAAAGGCTCCTCAGGCTTGGTTCCATCATGTTTATATACACTAAAGGTTTCTAGAAAGTAGAATATCTGTAGAACAGTTACCGTATTTGATCCAATAAGCGCCCAGTGCACTTAAAAAATTACAATTAAGGGGGGCGCTTATTAGAGACCATCTTAGATGTAAAAGAAACACATTCAGTGCTAAAAAATCTGCCTCCACCGGGAACTTTCTGTCTCCTTTTTGAGGTGTTTTTAAAGAGGTTTTTAATTCACTCTTTTTGTCTCCAATCACGAATTCGCTTCCTATCTTTACCGTACTGCTTTGATGCTTAGCTGTTTCCCCCATTCCTTGGCAAACTCCACAACTTTTAACTTGAAAGAAATTTCATACGACTTGATTCGGCCTCCTTTGTGAGATTGTGATGTGTCTGTGGTTGCCATAATTTCAGTGTCAACCTTTATGTAATCAGGTGCACTCTGTCATTATATGCTTGTCGATAAATTGTTTCAGAACATCTTAACATGATGACATGAAAGGGAATTTGTTCATGATAAATATATAAAATTCCATTCATACTGTTTTAGCACAACTATTTTATTTGCCATTTGATATCTAACTGCTTCATTTGTTTCTGTCCAATAATCTATCACACATGAAAATATCATTTTTTAATCTGCTGTGTCAATGGCTATCTTACCTGTTAAATAATGGACTATGCCTATTCAGTCTTCGTTACTGTGGCTGAGCGCGCGACACCAAGGTACACAAGGTAAAGGTCATCTACCATGTGGTTTAGGAATGTGTGAAAAAATATCTTTCATGTATGAATATTCGTCTGTGGTCAGGGGATATCATGTTTATAGAGAGTGTTGAAAACCATTCATAGGACAGTGCCTTATACAGTTATTGAGGATAATAATCCGTTTGACAAGTTTGCAATCAGAGTTGTGAAAGAAGGGAAAATAGTGGGTAACATTCCAAATGAACTGTCAAAAACAGCTGATTTCTTTATCAGACATGGTGGGGAAAATGTGGTAGTAGTTATAGAGGACACTTATCGACATTCCTCTGTTGCTGGTGGACTGGAGATTTAACTTTTTTTTTACATTTGTGTGGAGTACATCTCCTTATAAAGCGACTTAAAACAATTCTTGATCGTGACTAAAACGTAAGTAAATCTAGACTTTTAGGTATCTGAAGGGGGGAGGGGGGGTGCTTATAGGGACATGGGCGCTTATTTGGTCGAATATTGTATGTCCCTTTATCATTATTACAAGTTAAGATAAATAATGTGTCATTACAGTACACTATGTGGGCCGCTGTGGTATGACAGTGTTCGATGACCAACAGGTGGAGTTTGTCCTTGGGGAGGGAGAGGAGTCTGGAGTCATTGACGGCCTTGAGGTTGCAATTAAAAAGATGAAAACGAAAGAAAAATGTCGGTTAGAAATTCTGCCGTCAATGGCTTATGGAAAAGCAGGAAACTCCAAATTCAACATTCCGCCCAACACCCCTCTACAGTTTGATGTGGAAATGCTGTCATTTGAAAAGGTAGGCTTTCATACTTTAAATATAAACCAAACATCTTAAATTTTATCATTCCCAGATTGTTACTGCCTTTTCAGAGAAAATGTGTGAGGGATCTTTTTTAAATTTAATGTATATTTGTTTTTGAGACTGTTTGCTGTGAAATTGATTTTTTTGTGCGTTTGATTTTTGTTCTTTTCTTGGTTACTCTTTAAGTTCATGTCTACAGACTGTTGAAATCAGTTCAAGTAGAGCTATACTCATCAATCAATGAAATTAAGTGTTTTTGAAAAAATATGTTTTTTTTTTAATACACAGATAATTTACTTCTATGAGATGATAATTGATTATAAACTATATGACACTTAGACAAATATTGTGTGTGTTACTTGGTGTCAAAATACTACAGAAAAGAGATCCCAGAGGGATGCTTGTGCCCACTACAGAAAAGAGATCCCAGAGGGATGCTTGTGCCCACTACAGAAAAAAAGATACCAGAGGGATGCTTGTGCTCACTACAGAAAAAAGATCCCAGAGGGATGCCTGTGCCCACTACAGAGGGATGCTTGTGCCCACTACAGAGGGATGCTTGTGCCCACTACAGAAAAAAGATCCCAGAGGGATGCTTGTGCCCACTACAGAGAAAAGATCCCAGAGGGATGCTTGTGCCCACTTCAGAAAAAAGATCCCAGAGGGATGCTTGTGTCCAATACAGAAAAAAGATCCCAGGGGATGGTTGTGTCCACTACAGAAAAAAGATCCCAGAAGGATGCTTGTGCCCACTACAGAAAAAAGATCCCAGAGGGATGGTTGTGTCCACTACAGAAAAAAGATCCCAGAGGGATGCTTGTGCCCACTACAGAAAACAGATCCCAGAGGGATGCTTGTGCCCACTACAGAGAAAAGATCCCAGAGGGATGCTTGTGCCCACTACAGAAAAAAGATCCCAGAGGGATGCTTGTGCCCACTACAGAGGGATGCTTGTGCCCACTACAGAAAAAAGATCCCAGAGGGATGCTTGTGTCCACTATAGAGAAAAGATCCCAGAGGGATGCTTGTGCCCACTACAGAGGGATGCTTTAGCCCACTACAGAGGATAGATCCCAGAGGGATGCTTGTGCCCACTACAGAGAAAAGATCCCAGAGGGATGCTTGTGCCCACTACAGAAAAAAGATCCCAGAGGGATGCTTGTGCCCACTACAGAAAAAAGATCCCAGAGGGATGCTTGTGCCCACTACAGAGAAAAGATCCCAGGGGGATGCTTTAGCCCACTACAGAGGATAGATCCCAGAGGGATGCTTGTGTCCACTACAGAGAAAAGATCCCAGAGGGATGCTTGTGCCCACTACAGAAAAAAGATCCCAGAGGGATGCTTGTGTCCACTACAGAAAAAAGATCCCAGAGGGATGCTTGTGCCCACTACAGAGAAAAGATCCCAGAGGGATGCTTGTGCCCACTACAGAAAAAAGATCCCAGAGGGATGCTTGTGTCCACTACAGAAAAAAGATCCCAGAGGGATGCTTGTGTCCACTACAGAGAAAAAAGATCCCAGAGGGATGCTTTAGCCCACTACAGAGGATAGATCCCAGAGGGATGCTTGTGCCCACTACAGAGAAAAGATCCCAGAGGGATGCTTGTGCCCACTACAGAAAAAAGATCCCAGAGGGATGCTTGTGCCCACTACAGAGAAAAGATCCCAGAGGGATGCTTGTGCCCACTACAGAAAAAGATCCCAGAGGGATGCTTGTGCCCACTACAGAGAAAAGATCCCAGAGGGATGCTTGTGCCCACTACAGAGAAAAGATCCCAGAGGGATGCTTGTGCCCACTACAGAAAAAAGATCCCAGAGGGATGCTTGTGCCCACTACAGAGAAAAGATCCCAGAGGGATGTTTGTCCCCACTACAGAGAAAAGATCCCAGAGGGATGCTTGTGCCCACTACAGAAAAAAGATCCCAGAGGGATGCTTGTGCCCACTACAGAGAAAAGATCCCAGAGGGATGCTTGTGCCCACTACAGAGAAAAGATCCCAGAGGGATGTTTGTCCCCACTACAGAGAAAAGATCCCAGAGGGATGCTTGTGCCCACTACAGAAAAAAGATCCCAGAGGGATGCTTGTGTCCACTACAGAGAAAAGATCCCAGAGGGATGCTTGTGCCCACTACAGAAAATCCCAGAGGGATGCTTGTGCCCACTACAGAAAAAAGATCCCAGAGGGATGCTTGTGCCCACTACAGAGAAAAGATCCCAGAGGGATGTTTGTCCCCACTACAGAGAAACAGATCCCAGAGGGATGCTTGTGCCCACTACAGAGAAAAGATCCCAGAGGGATGCTTGTGCCCACTACAGAAAAAAGATCCCAGAGGGATGCTTGTGCCCACTACAGAGAAAAGATCCCAGAGGGATGCTTGTGCCCACTACAGAAAAAAGATCCCAGAGGGATGCTTGTGCCCACTACAGAGAAAAGATCCCAGAGGGATTGTGCCCACTACAGAGAAAAGATCCCAGAGGGATGCTTGTGCCCACTACAGAGAAAAGATCCCAGAGGGATGCTTGTGCCCACTACAGAGGGATGCTTGTGCCCACTACAGAAAAAAGATCCCAGAGGGATGCTTGTGCCCACTACAGAGAAATGATCAGAGAGGGATGCTTGTGCCCACTACAGAGGGATGCTTGTGCCACTACAGAAAAAAGATCCCAGAGGGATGCTTGTGCCCGCTACAGAGAAAAGATCCCAGAGGGATGCTTGTGCCCACTACAGAGAAAAGATCCCAGAGGGAAAAGATCCCAGAGGGATGCTTGTGCCCACTACAGAGAAAAGAGAAAGAGGGATGCTACAGAAAAAAGAGGGATGCTTGTGCCC
Organism: Ylistrum balloti; assembly: GCF_031769215.1. Taxonomy (NCBI): domain Eukaryota; kingdom Metazoa; phylum Mollusca; class Bivalvia; order Pectinida; family Pectinidae; genus Ylistrum; species Ylistrum balloti. The sequence continues at coordinate 34,453 of NW_026782730.1, forward strand.
ACTACAGAAAAAAGATCCCAGAGGGATGCTTGTGCCCACTACAGAGGATAGATCCCAGAGGGATGCTTGTGTCCACTACAGAGAAAAGATCCCAGAGGGATGCTTGTGCCTACTACAGAAAACAGATGCCAGAGGGATGCTTGTGCCCACTACAGAGAAAAGATCCCAGAGGGATGCTTGTGCCCACTACAGAGAAAAGATCCCAGAGGGATGCTTGTGCCCACTACAGAGAAAAGATCCCAGAGGGATGCTTGTGCCCACTACAGAGAAAAGATCCCAGAGGGATGCTTGTGCCTACTACAGAAAAAAGATCCCAGAGGGATGCTTTTGCCCACTACAGAGAAAAGATCCCAGAGGGATGTTTGTCCCCACTACAGAGAAAAGATCCCAGAGGGATGCTTGTGCCCACTACAGAGAAAAGATCCCAGAGGGATGCTTGTGTCCACTACAGAGAAATGATCACAGAGGGATGCTTGTGTCCACTACAGAGAAATGATCACAGAGGGATGCTTGTGCCCACTACAGAGAAAAGATCCCAGAGGGATGCTTGTGCCCACTACAGAAAAAAGATCCCAGGGGATGGTTGTGTCCACTACAGAAAAAAGATCCCAGAGGGATGCTTGTGCCTACTACAGAAAACAGATCCCAGAGGGATGCTTGTGCCCACTACAGAGAAAAGATCCCAGAGGGATGCTTGTGCCCACTACAGAGAAAAGATCCCAGAGGGATGCTTGTGCCCACTACAGAGAAAAGATCCCAGAGGGATGCTTGTGCCCACTACAGAGAAAAGATCCCAGAGGGATGCTTGTGCCCACTACAGAAAAAGATCCCAGAGGGATGCTTTTGCCCACTACAGAGAAAAGATCCCAGAGGGATGTTTGTCCCCACTACAGAGAAAAGATCCCAGAGGGATGCTTGTGCCCACTACAGAAAAAAAAAGATCTACAGATCCCAGAGGGATGCTTGTGCCCACTACAGAAAAAAGATCCCAGAGGGATGCTTGTGCCTACTACAGAAAACAGATCCCAGAGGGATGCTTGTGCCCACTACAGAGAAAAGATCCCAGAGGGATGCTTGTGCCCACTACACTACAGAGAAAAGATCCACAGAGGGATGCTTGTGCCCACTACAGAGAAAAGAAGATGTTTGTCCCCACCAGAGGAAAAGATCCCAGAGGGATGCTTGTGCCCACTACAGAGAAAAGATCCCAGAGGGATGCTTGTGCCCACTACAGAGAAAAGATCCCAGAGGGATGCTTGTGCCCACTACAGAGAAAAGATCCCAGAGGGATGCTTGTGCCCACTACAGAGAAAAGATCCCAGAGGGATGCTTGTGCCCACTACAGAGAAAAGATCCCAGAGGGATGCTTGTTGTGTCCAGAAGGATGCTTGTGCCCACTACAGAGAAAAGATCCCAGGGGGATGCTTGTGCCCACTACAGAGGATAGATCCTAGAGAGATGCTTTAGCCCACTACAGAGGATAGATCCCAGAGGGATGCTTGTGTCCACTACAGAAAAAAGATCCCAAAGGGATGCTTGTGCCCACTACAGAGAAAAGATCCCAGAGGGATGTTTGTCCCCACTACAGAGAAAAGATCCCAGAGGGATGCTTGTGCCCACTACAGAGAAAAGATCCCAGAGGGATACTTGTGTCCACTACAGAGAAATGATCACAGAGGGATGCTTGTGCCCACTACAGAGGGATGCTTTAGCCCACTACAGAGGATAGATCCCAGAGGGATGCTTGTGTCCACTACAGAAAAAAGATCCCAAAGGGATGCTTGTGCCCACTACAGAGAAAAGATCCCAGAGGGATGCTTGTGCCCACTACAGAAAAAAGATCCCAGGGGATGGTTGTGTCCACTACAGAAAAAAAGATCCCAGAGGGATGCTTGTGTCCACTACAGAGAAAAGATCCCAGAGGGATGCTTGTGTCCACTACAGAGAAAAAAGATCCCAGAGGGATGCTTTAGCCCACTACAGAGGATAGATCCCAGAGGGATGCTTGTGCCCACTACACTTGTGTCCACTACAGAGAAAAGATCCCAGAGGGATGCTTGTGCCTACTACAGAAAACAGATGCCAGAGGGATGCTTGTGCCCACTACAGAGAAAAGATCCCAGAGGGATGCTTGTGCCCACTACAGAGAAAAGATCCCAGAGGGATGCTTGTGTCCACTACCCACTACAGAGAAAAGATCCCAGAGGGATGTTTGTCCCCACTACAGAGAAAAGATCCCAGAGGGATGCTTGTGCCCACTACAGAAAAAAGATCTCAGAGGGATGCTTGTGTCCACTATAGAAAAAAGATCCCAGAGGGATGCTTGTGCCCACTACAGAGAAAAGATCCCAGAGGGATGCTTGTGCCCACTACAGAAAAAAGATCCCAGAGGGATGCTTGTGTCCAATACAGAAAAAAGATCCCAGGGGATGGTTGTGTCCACTACAGAAAAAAGATCCCAGAAGGATGCTTGTGCCCACTACAGAGAAAAGATCCCAGGGGGATGCTTTAGCCCACTACAGAGGATAGATCCCAGAGGGATGCTTGTGCCCACTACAGAGAAAAGATCCCAGAGGGATGCTTGTGCCCACTACAGAGAAAAGATCCCAGAGGGATGCTTGTGTCCACTACAGAGAAATGATCACAGAGGGATGCTTGTGCCCACTACAGAGGGATGCTTTAGCCCACTACAGAGGATAGATCCCAGAGGGATGCTTGTGCCCACTACAGAAAAAAGATCCCAGGGGATGCTTTTGTCCACTACAGAAAAAAGATCCCAGAGGGATGCTTGTGCCCACTACAGAAAAAAAAAGATCCCAGAGGGATGCTTGTGCCCACTACAGAGAAAAGATCCCAGAGGGATGCTTGTGCCCACTACAGAAAAAAGATCCCAGAGGGATGCTTGTGCCCACTACAGAGGGATGCTTGTGCCCACTACAGAAAAAAGATCCCAGAGGGATGCTTGTGTCCACTACAGAGAAAAGATCCCAGAGGGATGCTTGTGCCCACTACAGAGGGATGCTTTAGCCCACTACAGAGGATAGATCCCAGAGGGATGCTTGTGCCCATTACAGAAAAAAGATCCCAGGGGATGCTTGTGTCCACTATAGAAAAAAGATCCCAGAGGGATGCTTGTGTCCACTACAGAAAAAAGATCCCAGGGGATGCTTGTGTCCACTACAGAAAAAAGATCCCAGAGGGATGCTTGTGTCCACTACAGAAAAAAGATCCCAGAGGTATGCTTGTGCCCACTACAGAAAAAAAAAAGATCCTAGAGGGATGCTTGTGCCCACTACAGAGAAAAGATCCCAGAGGGATGCTTGTGCCCACTACAGAAAAAAGATCCCAGAGGGATGCTTGTGTCCACTACAGAGAACAGATCCCAGAGGGATGCTTGTGTCCACTACAGAAAAAAGATCCCAGGGGATGCTTGTGTCCACTACAGAGAAAAGATCCCAGAGGGATTCTGGAGTCCATTTTTGTTTGATTTTCATAAATTTGTTTTATTTAGAAGCTGGATATTTCCCTTCGTTAGTCTTGATTATATGAAATTTTAGAATTCCTTTAAAGAAACAACAATAATCATCAGCCGTCAGATATAAGATGGTCGTTAGTCAATAGTTTGTTTTTCTGACAGCCTCATTATCAAAAAACAGGACATACAAGTCATCAAGGTAAACCTCAATTATACAATTTGAGACAGATCAATTTAGGCCTTTTCAAGAAATAGCGATAGCAAACTTTGAGTGTCAAAATCAAAGATGGATGCCAGTTGGTCTTTTGATTCAGACTGAAAATTGCATGGCCACATCTAGGAACAGAGAGGAACATACATATAAAATTTGTGAAAGATCCATCCAGTACTTCCAGGAACAGCGATAACAATTTCATTGTCAAAATTCCCATTGGTGCCTGTTGGTCATTTTGTTTTTCTTAGCAGACTCAAAATTGAAAAGTCACAACTAGGGACCAAGGAAAACCAACATATGAAATTTGAGACAGATCCCTCCAGTACTTTCCAAGAAATAACTTGGCAAATGTTCATTATCAAAATCCAAGATGGGCTACCTGTCAGTCATTTATTTTTTTGATCAGATTCAAAATCAAAAGTGTGCATTTAGGGACCAAGGGGAATCTACATGTAAAATTTGAAAAATATCCACCTAGGACTTTCCTGGAAATAGTGGAAACAAATTATCACTGTCATAATCTAAGATTTCTGTCTGTCGCCCAGTTTGTAAAGAAATTTTAATTAGATAAGATGTCTTGTTTGAAATAAAAATTGAGAGAATTTAAACTGCAAAATCTGCAATACCGGTAAGTAGTATATGAAAATTTCAATAAAAGTGAGGATGATTTTGTTTATAATATCTGACCATATTGATTGGGTACAGGCAAAAGAGTCCTGGGAGATGGATGCAAGTGAAAAGCTGGAACAGGCTGAGATAAAGAAGGCCAAGGGAACATCCTACTTCAAGGTAATTGTTGTTGTACATGATCATGGTGTTAGTAATACACACACCAATGTATACGTAAGGGTTCAGATAGAAGGTTTTGTTGACTAAAACACAGCTGCTCATTTGACAGAAGGACACAAAAACTTCTGAGTAGACAAAAGGTCAGACTTAACCTGCTGATCAGACAGAAGGACAGACAAAGCTGCTAATCAGACAAAAGGACAGACAAAGCTGCTAATCAGACAAAAGGACAGACAGAGCTGCAACTCAGACAGTAGGACAGAGCTACTGATCAGAGAGAAGGACAGCAAAGCTGCTGATCAGACAGTCAGAGTTGAAGCTTTATCTGTCCTTTTGTGTGATCAGCAGCTTTGATGTCCTTCTCTCTGATCAGTAGCTCCGTCTGTCCTACTGTCTGAGTTGTAGCTTTGTCCAGACAGAGCTACTGATCAGACAGAAAGACAAAGCTGCTGACCACACGGGACAGACAAAGCTGTAGATCAGACAGAGCTACTGATCAGACAGAAGGACAGCAAAGATGTTGACCAGAGAGAAGGACAGACAGAGCTTCAACTCAGACAATAGGACAGACAGAGCTACTGATCAGAGAGAAGGACAGCAAAGCTGCTGATCAGACAGAAGGACAGATAGAGCTTCAACTCCGCCAATAGGACAGACAGAGCTACTGATCAGACAGTCAGAGTTGAAGCTCTATCTGTCCTTCTGTCTGATCAGAAGCTTTGTTGTCCTTCTGTCTGATCAGTAGCTCCGTCTGTCCTACTGTCTGAGTTGTAGCTTTGTCTGTCCAGACAGAACTACTGATCAGACAGAAGGACAGCAAAGCTGCTGATCAGACAGAAGGACAGACAGAGCTACTGATCAGACAGAAGGACAAAGCTACTGACCACACAGGACAAAGTTTCTAATCAGACAGAAGGACAGACAAAGCTGCTGACCAGATAGAAGGACAAAGCTGTTGACCACACGGGACAGACAAAGCTACTGATCAGACAGTAGGACAAACACAGCTTCTGATTAGACAGAAGGACAGACAGAGCTACTGATCAGACAGAAGGACAAACACAGCTTCTAATCGGACAGAAGGACAGACAGAGCTACATCTCAGACAGGACAGACCGATTTACATCTCAGAGAGAAGGACAGACAGAGCTACTGATCAGACAGAAGGACAAACACAGCTTCTGATCAGACAGAAGGACAGACAGAGCTACATCTCAGACAGAAGGACAGATCGAGCTACATCTCAGACAGAAGGACAGACAGAGCTGCTGACCAGACAAGACAGACAAAGCTCCTGATCAGACAGTAGAACAGGCAGAGCTACTGATCAGAAGGACAGATTAAGATGCTGATCAGACAGAAAGATGTACAAAGCTACAACTCAGATAGGACAGATTAAGCTACTGATAAGACAAAAAGTCAGACACAGCTGCTGATCAAACTGGATGACATACTTAACTATTGATCACATAGAAAGACAGATATAGGTGTTTTACAGTCTCTATCTGATGACCCATACTTTCTCTGTTGGTGGTGTTTTACAGTCTCTATCTGGTAAACCCATACTTTATCTGTTGGTAGTGTCTTACAGTCTCTATCTGATAAACCCATACTTTATCTGTTGATGGTGTTTTACTGTCTTTATCTTAAAAACCCATACTTTATCTGTTGGTAGTGTCTTACAGTCTCTATCTGATAAACCCATACTTTATCTGTTGATGGTGTTTTACAGTCTCTATCTGATAAACCCATACTTTATCTGTTGGTAGTGTCTTACAGTCTCTATCCGATAAACCCATACTTTATCTGTTGATGGTGTTTTACTGTCTTTATCTGGTAATATTATACATTGTTGACATAGTTTTTTAGCTTGTCCTTTTCTGTCATGCAAACACTTTTGCTTCATGAATTTATTTTGTATTTTCCACTGGAAGGTTGAGAAGTACAAGTTAGCTGCCAAGTTCTACAGTGCAGTTGTGTCTTTGCTGGAGAATGCCACTGGGATGGATGCTGAAGAGGATTCAACACGCAAGTCTTCACTTTTACTGGCAGCCTACCTGAACCTGGCAATGTGCTATCTGAAGCTTGGGAATGACCATGAAGCACATGGCCAGTGTGACAAGGCCCTAGAACAGGATAGCAAAAACGTGAAGGCACTTTTCAGACGTGGACAGGTGTGTTGTATAGAAGAATTCTTTTTTCTACCATTTGAATATAATTATTCCATAATGTCTTTTAGGGATGTCAAGACTTTTAACTCAGTTAGAAACTCTGTGGTGCAGGGTTATGGCATGAAATAGCTCCTTTTCTAAAAAAAACTTTTTACAAACCAAACATATGTAAAATATGGATGTCAGTTGTTGTATGTGTTTCTGCTTTGTTGAAGTCTGTCTCATTAAAGTTGGCTCCTTGACATGTGTTTTAGGCTCTACAAAACAAAGGAGATTATGATTTGGCAAAGAAAGACTTTGAGCAAGTGGTTGAGCTTGATCCCCAGAACAAAGCAGCAAAGAACCAAATTACTCGCTGTATACAAAAGATAAAACAGTTTAAAGACAAAGAGAAAAAAATATATGCTGGAATGTTCCAGAAATTTGCAGAGGCTGACAGCAAAAAGGTAAACATTCTTGAAATTAATCTATATGTTATTTATAATTATTTAATGTAAAAAATATCTTTAGTGACATTCATATCTTAAATTCTAAAAATCAGCAAACAAGTACAGGGATTTTACAAAGAGCTGTCAAGGCTACAGAATTCTGGTACCACCCACTGGGTACTGACATACTGGGACTACAGGGATTTTACATAGAGCTGTCAAGGCTACAGAATTCTGGTACCACCCACTGGGTACTGACATACTGGGACTACAGGGATTTTACATAGAGCTGTCAAGGCTACAGAATTCTGGTACCACCCACTGGGTACTGACATACTGGTACTGATATACTTGTACTGGATACTGACAAACTGGCACAGGGTACCGACATACTGGTACTGGGTACTAACATACTGGTACTGACATACTGGTACTGACATACTGGTACAGGGTACTGACATACTGGTAATGACATACTGGTACAGGGTACTGACATACTTGGTACTGCCATACTGGGTACTGACATACTGGTACTGTATACTGACATACTGGGTACTGACATACTGGTACTGGGTACTGACATACTGGTACTGCGTACTGACATACTGGTACTTACTTACTGGTACTGGGTATTGACATACTGGTACAGGGTACTGACATACTGGTACAGGGTAGGGACATACTGGGTAGTGACATACTGGTACTGGGTACTGACATAATGGGTACTGACAAACTGGTACTGACATACGGTACTGGGTACTGACATACTGGGTACTGACATACTGGTACTGTATACTGACATACTGGGTACTGACATACTGGTACTGGGTACTGACATACTGGTACTGGGAACTCACGTACTGGTACTGACATACTTGTACTGGGAACTGAAATACTGGTACTGACATACTGGTACTGGGTACTGACATACTGGTACTGGATACTGACATACTGGCACAGGGTACTGACATACTGGTACTGGGTACTAACATACTGGTACTGACATACTGGTACAGGGTACTGACATACTGGTACTGACATACTGGTACAGGGTACTGACATACTTGGTACTGCCATACTGGGTACCGACATACTGGTACTGTATACTGACATACTGGGTACTGACATACTGGTACTGGGTACTGACGTACTGGTACTGGGAACTGACATACTGGTACTGACATACTGGTACTGGGTACTGACATACTGGCACAGGTTACTGACATACTGGTACTGGATACTGACATACTGGTACTGCGTACTGACATACTTGTACTGACATACTGGTACTACGTAATGACATACTTGTACTGACATACTGGTACTACGTAATGACATACTGGTACTGGGTACTGACATACTGGTACAGGGTACTGACATACTGGTACTGATATACTGGTACTGACATACTGGTACTGCGTACTGACATACTTGTACTGCGTACTGACATACTTGTACTGACATACTGGTACTACGTAATGACATACTTGTACTGACATACTGGTACTACGTAATGACATACTGGTACTGGGTACTGACATACTGGTACTGACATACAGTTACTGCGTACTGACATACTGGTACTGACTTGCTTGTATTGAGATACTGGTACTGTGAACTGACATACTGGTACTTGGTAATGACATACTGGTACTGACATACTGATACTGACATACTGGTACAGGGCACTGACATACTGGTACTGACATACTGGTACAGGGTACTGACATACTGGTACTGCGTACTGACATACTTGTATTGACATACTGGTACTGGGTACTGACATACTGGTACTAACATACTGGTACTGGGTACTGACATACTGGTACTGACATACTGGTACTGGATACTGACAAACTGGCACAGGGTACCGACATACTGGTACTGGGTACTGACATACTGGTACTGACATACTGGTACTGGGTACTGACATACTGGTACTGACATACTGGTACTGGATACTGACATACTGGTACTGACATACTGGTGTACTGACATACTTGGTACTGCCATACTGGGTACTGACATACTGGTACTGTATACTGACATACTGGGTACTGACATACTGGTACTGGGTACTGACATACTGGTACTGGGTACTGACATACTGGTACAGGGGACATACTGGTACAGGGTAGGGACATACTGGGTAGTGACATACTGGTACTGGGTACTGACATAATGGGTACTGACATACTGGTACTGACTACGGGGTACTGACATACTGGTACTGACATACTGGTACTGTATACTGACATACTGGGTACTGACATACTGGTACTGGGTACTGACATACTGGTACTGGGTACTGACATACTGGTACTGTACTGGGAACTGAAATACTGGTACTGACATACTGGTACTGGGTACTGACATACTGGTACTGGTACTGACATACATACTGGTACTGACATACTGGGGTACTGACATACTGGTACAGGGTACTGACATACTGGTAATGACATACTGGTACAGGGTACTGACATACTTGGTACTGCCATACTGGGTACTGACATACTGGTACTGTATACTGACATACTGGGTACTGACATACTGGTACTGGGTACTGACATACTGGTACTGGGTACTGTAATACTGTTTCTTTCATTCTGGTACTGGGTACTGACATACTGGCACAGGTACTGACATACTGGTATACTGGTACGTACTGGGTACTGACATACTGGTACTACGTAATGACATACTTGGTACTAATGACATACTGGTACTGGGTACTGACATACTGGTACAGGGTACTGACATACTGGTACTGATATACTGGTACTGACATACTGGTACTGCGTACTGACATACTTGTACTGACGTACTGACATACTGGGTACTGACATACTGGTACTGGGTAATGACATACTTGTACTGACATACTGGTACTACTGACATACTGGTACTGGGTACTGACATACTGGTACTGACATACTGGTACATACTGGTACTGACATACTGGTACTGTACTGACATACTGGTACTTGGTAATGACATACTGGTACTGACATACTGGTACTGGTACAGGGCACATACTGACATACTGGTACTGACATACTGGTACTGCGTACTGACATACTTGTATTGACATACTGGTACTGGGTACTGACATACTGGTACTAACATACTGGTACTGGGTACTGACATACTGGTACTGACATACTGGTACTGGGTAGTGACATACTGGTACAGGGTACTGACATACTGGTACAGGGTACTGACATACTGGTACTGGGTATTGACATACTGGTACAGGGTACTGACATACTGGTACAGGGTACTGACATACTGGTACTGGGTATTGACATACTGGTACAGGGTACTGACATACGGGTACTGACTTACTGGTATTGGGTAATGACATACTGGTACTGACACACTGGTACTGGGTACTGACATACTGGTACTGGGTACTGACATACTGGTGCTGGGTACTGACATACTGGTATAGGGTACTGACATACTGGGTACTGACATACTGGTACTGGGTACTGACATACTGGTACTGACATACTGGTACTGGGTACTGACATACTTGTACTGACATACTGGTACAGGGTACTGACATACTGGTACTGCGTACTGACATACTGGTACTGACTTGCTTGTATTGAGATACTGGTACTGTGAACTGACATACTGGTACTGGGTACTGACATACTGGTACTACGTAATGACATACTTGTACTGACATACTGGTACTACGTAATGACATACTGGTACTGGGTACTGACATACTGGTACTGACATACAGTTACTGCGTACTGACATACTGGTACTGACTTGCTTGTATTGAGATACTGGTACTGTGAACTGACATACTGGTACTGGGTAATGACATACTGGTACTGACATACTGATACTGACATACTGGTACAGGGCACTGACATACTGGTACTGACATACTGGTACAGGGTACTGACATACTGGTACTGCGTACTGACATACTTGTATTGACATACTGGTACTGGGTACTGACATACTGGTACTGCGTACTGACATACTTGTATTGACATACTGGTACTGGGTACTGACATACTGGTACTGACATACTGGTACCGGGTAGTGACATACTGGTACAGGGTACTGACATACTGGTACAGGGTACTGACATACTGGTACTGGGTATTGACATACTGGTACAGGGTACTGACATACGGGTACTGACTTACTGGTATTGGGTAATGATATACTGGTACTGACACACTGGTACTGGGTACTGACATACTGGTACTGGGTACTGACATACTGGTGCTGGGTACTGACATACTGGTATAGGGTACTGACATACTGGGTACTGACATACTGGTACTGGGTACTGACATACTGGTACTGACATACTGGTACTGGGTACTGACATACTTGTACTGGGTACTGACATACTGGTACTGACATACTGGTACTGGGTACTGACATACTGGTACTGACATACTGGTACTGGGTACTGACATACTGGTACTGACATACTGGTACTGGGTACTGACATACTGGTACTGGGTACTGACATGCTGGTACTGATATAGGCAGGAGTAATAAAAAGTTAGGGGGAGGAAGGGTTAGGCAGGACTAATATAATGTCAGGGGGAGAAGGGGGCTCAGACAGGAGTAATATCAAGAGAGGGGGAGAAGGGGGGCTCAGACAGGAGTAATATCAAGTCAGGGGGAGGGGGGCTCTGGCAGGAGTAATATCACGTCAGGGGGAGAAGGGGGACTTAGGCAGAGTAATATCAAGTCGGGGGGAGAAGGGGGGCTCAGACAGGAGTAATATCAAGTCAGGGGGAGGGGGCTCTGGCAGGAGTAATATCACGTCAGGGGGAGAAGGGGGACTTAGGCAGAGTAATATCAAGTCGGGGGGAGAAGGGGGGCTCAGACAGGAGTAATATCAAGTCAGGGGGAGGGGGCTCTGGCAGGAGTAATATCACGTCAGGGGGAGAAGGGGGACTTAGGCAGAGTAATATCAAGTCGGGGGGAGAAGGGGGGCTGAGGCAGAAGTAATATCAAGTCATGGGGTCAGGGGAGGAGGGCGGTGCTGCTCAGGCAGGAGTAATATCAAGTCATGGGGTCAGGGGAGGAGGGCGGTGCTGCTCAGGCAGGAGTAATATCAAGTCATGGGGTCAGGGGAGGAGGGCAGTGCTGCTCAGGCAGGAGTAATATCAAGTCAGTGATTGTATAATGTTTCAAAATAGTTCACACCAGGTAAATTCAATTATGAATGGGAAAAAAAAATATGAAGCGACAAATAAGACGAAAAGTTAAATTCAGGAATTGGTACTTTAAATTCTTATTCTAATCAAAAGGATATCAGCTGGTAAAATTTTACCATTTAGTGACATGCTCAAGCTTGAGACAAACCTTAGGATTTAAATTGTGTCAGCGTAACTGATGTATAACCAGTTAACCATTATTGTGTGGCCTACAGAGCTGGTGGACACTTAGGGATCACTTTGTCCATCGTCACGCGTCGTCGGCAATGTCGTTGTCGTCAGTATGAAAGTTTTCCAGACTTTTTTCGGTAATGCTTAGAGTTATCAGAATGAAATATGGCATATGGCTTTTTGTTGCAAGGGTACAGATTAAGTTCAATTCCTGGCTGCCTGTGACCCTTTTTGGCAGAGTTATGCCCCTTTCAACTTAGAAAATTTCTTGTGAATATTGTTTTCAAGACTTTTTTGGCTGATGCTTTGAGTTATCGAAATGACATTTGCTATATGCTGTCTGTGACCCTTCTTAAGAATAAATAAAACTGAATTAAATATGCCAACTTCTTAGCATGTTTCAACTGATTTATAATAATAGACATGGATTTAGGTAATTATGTATACAGTTTATTTGAGTAAAATATACTTACGGAATTGTGGTCCCAATTGCGTTTTCATTTTGTATGAAATAGTATGAACAGGTCACTTCTAGTAAGGATTCAAACATGCGAGTCACATGTTTTCTCTTTTAATTTTTACTACCTTTAATATTGCTTCATTGTCTTTCCTTTTTCAGAGTGCTTAGAGTTTTAGTCAGCCATGAACTCAATTTGATAAATTAGTAAATTGACACTTTCATAGTGATACATCAGTTCAATTCAACACATCCTTTACTCCACAAAAGCAGTAGGACGTCACCAAAGATTGCATGCTTTTATTATGCTAGATGCTTATATAATAACATTTAAATATTTTCCTTAACTAACATTTATCTAAATATCTAAAATGGGAATAAAAACAATCTGTTTATTCAGAAACTTTTTTTTCTAAGTGAAACTTTGGAACTTTTTGTATTGCTAAAATCATGAATATTGGGAGTCAGGAAATAAAGTTGGTTTACAGTAAAATTATACCACATCATCCCAGTATTGTTTTTACCATTACCCTGATTTTGACCTCTGACCCTAACTTCAGCCTCAGCACCAGTATGAGGATGGCCTTGCTAGTTTGGGGGAGTGGAATAACGATATGGCTGCTGGTATGATGTCCCTGGAACAGGAGATGGCTGCCTTTGGGGAGACCATGCCTGTCCGTGGTACCAACAACCATGGAAGTCAGAACGGCAGCCACTGAACACTCACTCCTACAACAAGGATAGTTACTGTAAACCTTCAAAAACCACAGGTAGTTACTATAAACCTTCTAAAACCACATGTAGTTACTGTAAACCTTCAAAAACCACAAGTAGTTACTGTAAACCTTCAAAAACCACAAGTAGTTACTGTAAACCTTCAAAAACCACAAGTAGTTACTGTAAACCTTCAAAAACCACAGGTAGTTACTGTAAACCTTCAGAAACCACAGGTAGTTACTATAAACCTTCTAAAACCACATGTAGTTACTGTAAACCTTCAAAAACCACAAGTAGTTACTGTAAACCTTCAAAAACCACAAGTAGTTACTGTAAACCTTCAAAAACCACAGGTAGTTACTGTAAACCTTCAAAAACCACAAGTAGTTACTGTAAACCTTCAAAAACCACAAGTAGTTACTGTAAACCTTTCTAAAACCTCCGTTAGTTACTGAAAACCTTCTAAAATCACAGGTAGTTACTGTAAACCTTCTCTAACCAAAGGTAGTTACTGTAAACCTTCTCAAACCACAGTTAGTTACTATAAACCTTCTAAAACCACAGGTAGTTACTGTAAACCTTCTAAAACCACAGTTAGTTACTATAAACCTTCTAAAACCACATGTAGTTATTGTAAACCTTCTCAAATCAGTGGTAGTTTAAGTTAAACCTTCTCAAACCACAGGTAGTTACTGTAAACCTTCTCAAACCACAGGTAGCTACTGTAAACCTTCTCAAACCACAAGTAGTTACTGTAAACCTTCTCAAACCACAGTTAGTTACTATAAACCTTCTAAAACCACATGTAGTTACTGTAAACCTTCTAAAACCACAGGTAGTTATTGTAAACATTCTCAAATCAGTGGTAGTTACTGTAAACCTTCTCAAACTACAGGCAGTCATTGTAAAACTTCTCAAACCAAAGGTAGTTACTGTAAACCTCAAATCAGAGGTAGTTACTCTAAACCTTCTAAAGCCAGAGGTAGTTACTGTAAACACTACAGTAAACCACAGGTAGTTACTGTTAAAACTACAGTAAACCACAGGTAGTTACTGTCAACACTACAGTAAACCACACATAGTTACTGTCAACACTACAGTAAACCAGAGGTAGTTACTGTAAACACTATAGTAAACCGCTTGTAGTTACTGTAAACACTACAGTAAACCACACGTAGTTACTGTCAACACTACAGTAAACCACAGGTAGTTACTGTTAACACTACAGTAAACCACAGGTAGTTACTGTAAACACTATAGTAAACCGCTTGTAGTTACTGTAAACACTACAGTAAACCACACGTAGTTACTGTCAACACTACAGTAAACCAGAGGTAGTTACTGTTATCACTACCGTAAACCACAGGTAGTTACTGTAAACACTACAGTAAACCGCTTGTAGTGACTGTAAACACTGTAGTAAACCACAGGTAGTTACTGTCAACACTACAGTAAACTACTGGTAGTTACTGTAAACACTACAGGAAACCACAGGAAGTTACTGTAAACCACAGGTAGTTACTGTAAACACTACAGTAAACCACAGGAAGTTACACAGTAGTTACTGTCAACACTACAGTAAACCACAGGTAGTTACTGTTATCACTACCATAAACCACAGGTAGTTACTGTAAACACTACAGGAAACCACAGGTAGTTACTGTAAACCACACTTACTGTCAACACTACCGTAAACCACAGGTAGTTACTGTAAACACTACAGTTAACCACAGGTAGTTACTGTTAACACTACAGTAAACCACAGGTAGTTACTGTAAACACTTCAGTAAACCACAGGTAGTTACTGTAAAGACTACAGTAAACCACACGTTTTTACTGTAAACACTATAGTAAACCGCTTGTAGTTACTGTAAACACTACAGTAAACCACAGGTAGTTACTGTAAACACTACAGTAAACCACAGGTAGTTACTGTTAACACTACAGTAAACCACAGGTAGTTACTGTCAACACTACAGTAAACCACAGGTAGTTACTGTAAACACTACAGTAAACCACAGGTAGTTACTGTAAACACTACAGGAAACCACAGGAAGTTACTGTAAACCACAGTTAATTACTGTCAACACTACAGTAAACCACAGGTAGTTACTGTCAATACTACAGTAAAGTACAGGTAGTTACTGTTAACACTACAGTAAAGTACAGGTAGTTACTGTTAACACTACAGTAAACCACAGGTAGTTACTGTAAACCACAGGTAGTTACTGTAAACACTACAGTAAACCACAGGTAGTTACTGTAAACACTACAGTAAACCACAGGTAGTTACTGTAAACCACAGGTAGTTACTGTAAACACTACAGTAAACCACAGGTAGTTACTGTAAACACTACAGTAAACCGCATGTAGTTACTGTAAACACTACAGTAAACCACAGGTAGTTACTGTAAACACTACAGTAAACCACAGGTAGTTACTGTAAACACTACAGTAAACCACAGGTAGTTACTGTAAACACTACTGGCAACCACAGGTAGTTAATGTAAACACTACAGTAAACCACAGGTAGTTACTGTACAGTAAACCACAGGTAGTTACTGTAAACCACAGTTACTGTCAACACTACGGTAAACCACAGGTAGTTACTGTAAACACTACAGTTAGCCACAGGTAGTTACTGTTAACACTCCAGTAAACCACAGGTAGTTACTGTAAACACTACAGTAAACCACAGGTAGTTACTGTCAACACTACAGTAAACCACAGGTAGTTACTGTAAACACTACAGTAAACCACAGGTAGTTACTGTAAACACTACTGACAACCACAGGTAGTTAATGTAAACACTACAGTAAACCACAGGTAGTTACTGTAAACTACTACAGGTAGTTAAACCACATGTAGTTACTGTAAACCTGTAAACACACTAGTAAAAACCACAGGTAGTTACTGTAAAACAGGTAGTTACTGTAAACACTACAGAAAACCACTGGTAGTTACTGTCAACACTACAGTAAACCACAGATAGTTACTGTAAACACTACAGTAAACCACAGGAAGTTACTGTAAACCACAGGTAGTTACTGTAAACACTACAGTAAACCACAGGTAGTTACTGTAAACACTACAGTTAACCACAGGTAGTTACTGTTAACACTACAGTAAACCACAGGTAGTTACTGTAAACACTACAGTAAACCGCTTGTAGTGACTGTAAACACTGTAGTAAACCACAGGTAGTTACTGTCAACACTACAGTAAACCACAGGTAGTTACTGTAAACACTACAGTTAACCACAGGTAGTTACTGTTAACACTCCAGTAAACCACAGGTAGTTACTGTAAACACTACAGTAAACACAGGTAGTTACTGTAAACACTACTGTAAACCACAGTTAGTTACTGTAAAGACTACAGTAAACCACAGGTAGTTACTGTAAACACTACAGTAAACCACAGGTAGTTACTGTTAAACACTACTGGCAACCACAGGTAGTTACTGTAAACACTACTGGCAACCACAGGTAAACCACAGGTAGTTACTGTAAACACTACAATAAACCACAGGTAGTTACTGTAAACACTACAGACAACCACAGGTAGTTACTGTAAACACTACAGTAAACCACAGGAAGTTACTGTCAATACTACAGTAAACCACAGGTAGTTACTGTAAACACTACAGTAAACCACAGGTAGTTACTGTAAACACTACAGTAAACCACAGGTAGTTACTGTAAACACTACAGTAAACCGCATGTAGTTACTTTAAACATTACAGGTAGTTACTGTAAACACTACAGTTAACCACGGGTAGTTACTGTAAACACTACAGTAAACCACAAGTAGTTACTGTTAACACTACAGTAAAACACAGGTAGTTACTGTTAACCACAGGTAGTTACTGTAAACACTACAGTAAACCACAGGTAGTTACTGTCAATACTACAGTAAACCACAGGTAGTTACTGTAAACACTACAGTAAACCACAGGTAGTTACTGTCAATACTACAGTAAAGTACAGGTAGTTACTGTTAACACTACAGTAAAGTACAGGTAGTTACTGTTAACACTACAGTAAACCACAGGTAGTTACTGTAAACCACAGGTAGTTACTGTAAACACTACAATAAACCACAGGTAGTTACTGTAAACACTACAGTAAACCGCATGTAGTTACTTTAAACATTACAGTTAACCACAGGTAGTTACTGACAACCACAGGTAGTTACATTAAACACTACAGTAAACCACAAGTAGTTACTGTAAACACTATAGTAAACTGCTTGTAGTTACTGTAAACACTACAGTAAACCACAGGTAGTTACTGTAAACCACAGGTAGTTACTGTAAACACTACAGTAAACCACAGGTAGTTACTGTAAACACTACAGTAAACCACAGGTAGTTACTGTCAACACTACAGTAAACCACAGGTAGTTACTGTTATCACTACCATAAACCACAGGTAGTTACTGTAAACACTACAGGAAACCACAGGTAGTTACTGTAAACACTACAGTAAACCACAGGTAGTTACTGTCAACACTACAGTAAACCACAGGTAGTTACTGTAAACACTACAGTAAACCACAGGTAGTTACTGTAAACACTACAGTAAACCACAGGTAGTTACTGTTAAAACTACAGTAAACCACAGGTAGTTACTGTTAACACTACAGTAAACCACAGGTAGTTACTGTTAACACTACAGTAAAACACAGGTTGTTACTGTAAACCACAGGTAGTTACTGTGAACACTACAGTAAACCACAGTTAGTTACTGTAAACACTACAGTAAACCACAGGTAGTTACTGTAAACACTACAGTAAACCACAGGTAGTTACTGTAAACACTACAGTTAACCACAGGTAGTTACTGTTAACACTACAGTAAACCACAGATAGTTACTGTAAACACTACAGTAAACCACAGGAAGTTACTGTAAACCACAGGTAGTTACTGTAAACACTACAGTAAACCACAGGAAGTTACTGTCAATACTACAGTAAACCACAGGTAGTTACTGTAAACACTACAGTAAACCACAGGTAGTTACTGTAAACACTACTGGCAACCACAGGTAGTTACTGTAAACACTACAGTAGTTACTGTAAACACTACAGTAAACCTACAGTAAACCACAGGTAGTTACTGTAAACACTACAGTAAACACAGGTAGTTACTGTAAACACTACAGTTAACCACGGGTAGTTACTGTAAACACTACAGTAAACCACAGGTAGTTACTGTCAACCACAGGTAGTTACTGTAAACACTACTGTCAACCAGAGGTAGTTATTGTAAACACTACTAAACACTACAGTAAACCACAGGTAGTTACTGTAAACACTATAGTAAACCGCTTGTAGTTACTGTAAACACTACAGTAAACCACAGGTAGTTACTGTCAACACTACAGTAAACCACAGGTAGTTACTGTAAACACTACAGGAAACCACAGGAAGTTACTGTAAACCACAGGTAGTTACTGTAAACACTACAGTAAACCACAGGTAGTTACTGTAAACACTACAATAAACCACAGGTAAATACTGTAAACCACAGGTAGTTATTGTAAACACTACAGTAAACCACAGGTAAGTTACTGTAAACACTACAGTAAACACAGGTAGTTACTCTAATCCACTGGTTGTTACTGTAAACACTACAATAAACCACAAGTAGTTACTGTAAACCACAGGTAGTTACTATTAACCAAAGGTAGTTACTTTTAACCAAAGGTAGTTACTGAACACTACTGTTAGTAGAGTTATATCATTTTGATCTGCTGGTTTGGATTCTGTATGCATTGCTTTATTGTTAATCATCATTAAAATCAAGGTTGTTCTGGATTGATGGGTGTGTGGGTCAAGAGGTCAAAATCATTGTTACTGTTTTAAATGTAAAAATGTAATAATCTTATTGTTAGTGTTCATCATGGATAAATCAACCCTATTATAGTGGTCATTTTCAGAGATAATATTTATTGTGACATTCTAATTGTTAATTTTTATCATGCAGTAGTCCGTCCTTGGTGTGAATAGTTATCTCCACAGTGTAATTCTTTATCATGTTATGATATAATTGTCAGGTAAAAGTTTAATTTTAGAATTTAAAGATGATGTTAAATCATTGCCAATTTGGGATGAGGTCACATTGTTTTTTAAGTCCTGAACAGCTGAGGGGATTTTGACCAAATTTGGTCTTTAGCATCTTTTGGTAAATAGAAAATGATCAGCTTTTGTTCTGAATCATGTTTGGGTGAAAGGGAATTAGTCTTGTATAAACAGCGGATCTCTGCCCCCTGGGGCGGGAAGGGTGGGGTCCAATATTGGGAAATAAAACAAATTCTTTAAAATCCTCCAGTAGGAATGATTTGAATTTGTCCTTAATTGATGTGAATCATGTTCAGGTGAAGGGGAATCTGTTTTGTATAAACAATGGATCTCGGGGCCCCCTGTGGTGGGAGGGACAGGGCCAAATAGGGGAAATAGAGCCAATTCTTTAAAATCCTTTTCCTACTGTAGGAATTATTGGATTTTGCCCAAATTTGGCCAGAAGTGTCTTAGGGTGAAGGAAATCGCCCCTGGTACATTATTTCTGGATCATATTATGTTTATAATTGGGATACCAACCTGATAACCATATATACTCTAACTGGAAATTAAAAGAGAATGATAGTCATGATATAAGAATTTACCCATTGTTCTTGCCCCATCAAAGAGTTAAAGTGACTGAGCTTTAATTCATGTGGCCTAATCATTGGTGTTGTTAAATATTTGATTCTGGAATCTCCAACAACTTTTGATTGTCTTTGCAGGGGGTTAATAAAGCAGATAAAGAAGATCCTAAAGAGGAATCGTCAGAGAACATTGAACCAGGAGAAGATGGCCAGGCAGTAGAAGCAAGCTGAGATTTATGCAAATGTCTGGGTGATCTCGGTGGCAATCAGTCTCTATTACCACAATCAGAACAAGTTCTCAAATAATATGCCATGTCATAAGAATCACCATTTCATTAATATAAACTTTCAATTGGTCTCTCTGTGTAGATACTGCACAATATTTGAGTATACTGTTTGAAACATTAACTTGCATGTGGAAATATTATATAGGCTTATTGTCAGCCTTGATAATTGTGAAATGAATGACTTCATGGGTAGAAACACAAACACACTGACAGATACTATGAACAAAAATATTCTTAAGTGTATTTTTGGCAAGTGTAAAATGTATGTAAATACTATGAAAGAATGTTGCAGATGTTAAATGATAAGTGCTCTTGGGACCCGTATACTGGCAGTCCTGTCAAACCTATGGAAAATAAAGATTACTTCCAAGAGGTGCTGTGATAGATAATTTGTGTGTCTGTTTGTCCGCTGTCTGTCATAATTTTGTCCAGAGCATATCATTAAAACTATATGTGGTATCAACATTAAACTTGATAGGTAGATCTCAATAAGGAGAAGTACAGTGTACAAGAACCATAACTCTCTCTTGCATAATTCAAAGCCTTCAACTTTATTACAGAATTATTGCCCTGTGATTAAATTTTGTGTCCAATAAGGTTGTTTCGGGGAAGCATTCATCAGTTGCACTGAAACTCTTGTTAAAACTGTTTCCATCTGATAATACACACCAGCAGAGTTTGCGATATCCTATTTTTTTTTCCTATTGCTCTTGTGCATCGTCGATCGTTGTGCCCCGTTAGCTGTCCAAAAACTTTTCCTTTAAAACACTACTCCTACTTAACGCTGGGTAGATTTCAACAAATTTTGGTCCGAAACATCATTGAGGGGAGGGAATCATTTTCTTAAATTCAGAAATTTGATTCAACCCCTAGGGACTTGGGGGCAAGGCTCCAAAAGGGGAAATTAGACAATATTTTACTTCAACATTATCAGGGAGTGGCAATGGTATCAAACATTCATGAAGTGATCCTGAGATTGTCCTGACCAAATCTTATTTTACACTTTGGTGTGAAATCCAACATGAACAAGTAGTCTAAACTTCTCATGTTTCAATCACATCAATGAGAAAAATATTTGGATTTTTTTTTCTGAAGAAAAAACACAGTAGTTATTCTGTAACATTATTGTGCAACTGTTTTTCATGCACAGCACCTACCATTTTTGAGTTTCTGATACTTTCAAGGAATGTTCAACATTCATCAGATTTGTCAGACCACCATCAGTGAATTCTGTTGTTTGTCCATCCATGTGTCGATTGTCAGATGACCATTAAGGGCCATGGCCCGCTCTTTTTTTATTTTGTAAAATATTTCACCAATAGAATTGGATGGACGTTCTAGTGGAAGATTTCTATGTACTGAGGATTGACAGACTTGTGAGATTTCTGACCAAAACACACTTTTTATGTAGGATTCAGCAAGTATTTTCAGGTAAAATTGAAAACCTAACACTTCTTTGTTGTTGATTATATTTTATGATCAAGCGATTCCATTAGGAATACAGAAGTCAAGCTAAATAGTTACTTCAAACATACTTGATTTAGCAAAACAAAATTTTAGCTTACTATCACTTGGCAAATATGAGCAAGGATAAATTTATACATCAATAAAGATTACTATAGAAGCAAAATGTTATCATTCTTATCTACCAGAGTTACATGAATATTTACATACTTTCACTGCTAAAAGTACTGCTATAAGATTACTGTAAAAATAGTTACAGTACTTGGTCTTCAACTTTTACCCAAAAATGGCGAAAGCATTTTAAGTCTTCTAGAAATCTTACTAGTCCAAAATATCTGTTTTGTATAGGCTACGTCTATTGAAGAGATTATCATTCAAGGACTAGACCACAGTTGTTGTAAATCTACAATTGGGCATATTAAAAATAATGATTTGCTGTTGTTTTACTTTGTTGTATGAATGTCTATCAGCCCTGACCACTGCTATGTAGGGTTGAAATGTGAATGTCTATCAGCCCTGACCACTGCTGTGTAGGGTTGAAATGTGAATGTCTATCAGCCCTGACCACTGCTGTGTAGGGTTGAAATATAAATGTCTATCAGCCCTGACCACTGCTGTGTAGGGTTGAAATGTGAATGTCTATCAGCCCTGACCACTGCTGTGTAGGGTTGAAATATGAATGTATCATCCCTGACCACTGTTGTGTAGTGTTGAAATGTGAATGTCTATCAGCCCTGACCACTGCTGTGTAGGGTTGAAATATGAATGTATCATCCCTGACCACTGTTGTGTAGTGTTGAAATGTGAATGTCTATCAGCCCTGACCACTGCTGTGTAGGGTTGAAATATGAATGTCTATCAGCACTGACCACTGCTGTGTAGGGTTGAAATATGAATGTATCATCCCTGACCACTGTTGTGTAGTGTTGAAATATGAATGTCTATCAGCCCTGACCACTGCTGTGTAGGGTTGAAATGTGAATGTCTATCAGCTCTGACCACTGCTGTGTAGGGTTGAAATGTGAATGTCTATCAGCCCTGACCACTGCTGTGTAGGGTTGAAATGTGAATGTCTATCAGCCCTGACCACTGCTGTGTAGTGTTGAAATGTGAATGTCTATCAGCCCTGACCACTGCTGTGTAGGGTTGAAATGTGAATGTCTATCAGCCCTGACCACTGCTGTGTAGGGTTGAAATGTGAATGTCTATCAGCCCTGACCACTGCTGTGTAGGGTTGAAATGTGAATGTCTATCAGCCCTGACCACTGCTGTGTAGTGTTGAAATGTGAATGTCTATCAGCCCTGACCACTGCTGTGTAGGGTTGAAATGTGAATGTCTATCAGCCCTGACCACTGCTGTGTAGGGTTGAAATGTGAATATCTATCAGCTCTGACCACTGTTGTGTAGGGTTGAAATATGAATGTATCATCCCTGACCACTGCTGTGTAGGGTTGAAATATGAATGTCTATCAGCTCTGACCACTGTTGTGTAGGGTTGAAGTAAAGACAGATCTAAACTGCAATTTTAGCCAAAATCACTTCAACAAATTGTAACAAAATGGGACAATTAGGCATACTGGGATGGAGGGCTTTCAAGTTACTTTAAATGATAGACCTTGACCCACCTTAAGGACCTTTAAGATCAAAGGCATAAAAATCATGAAACCACTTCTCAGTAATTTAAGAGTCACCCAAAGTCAAGAACCATGTTGAGGTAGAGCTATCAAGTTTGTTCAAATGAATAACTAACAACGAAGAAATAAAAATTTGCAAACAACATGCTTAGGGTTTAGATTTTCTAACAACAACATTGCTGGGTTGAAGAGCAGTCAAGTGTTCAAATGACCTACTCACTTTCCGGACAGAGGAAACTTTTTTTCTCTCTCTTTAAAATCAGAAGACCCAGAGTTGTTACTTGGAAAGAAGGGCATCAAGTTTTTTTTAAAAAAAAAAGTTATCTGAACATATCCAGGGATGAGAATGCAGTTCTATGAAAAAATCTGAAAGGTTGGCTGGGGGAAACGTCGTTAAAACATCTTTTGGTAAGGATTACCTCCCTTTGACCCTGTATGGTGGCGGTCTACCAATTTCGACTGAACGATACGATCAAATCGACAATCCCCATTTGATTAAATTTTCGGAAGCCGTGAAGCAGGATATCATTTCTAACCTAACAGAGATGAAGATTCAACATATTTAATAATACAGCAGATAAGTAGGTCCATCTGACACTGAACCCCAAGATAACTCCCCCCCCCCCCCCCCCCCCTCCACCCCCCTCAAATTTCTCACCGGATTTACATTGATCTCAAGATCGATCTATGGAGCATCAAAAAAAGCGGAAATCCGCCAATCGGCGGAAAATTCTCATAGGTGCATATCCTACTAACATAATTCCCTCTTCTTGAGCTTGAATACATGTGAATGAAACAGGTTCACTGAACCTCTTCTTTATTACTGATTTCAAAAAGAAATTACTATTGCATATCACTCTCATTTGCTTTAAGAGAAAGTTCTGTAAATGTTTCAAATCTCTGGATGTTTGGTACCTTTTAATTCACAACTGATTTGCTCACCTGGTTTTACTTTAACCATGCTAGAGAATTGAAAAGATTTATATTTATTTTTCCCATTGGACCCTGCACCTCTGCCCGCAAGAGAGCTGACATCCACTGTTTACAGAAAATTGACATCCAAAGATACTTCAGACAAATTTGAGAAAGAATCTTGGCATTCCTACAGAAGGAGAAGTATTTCAAAGAATTTATATTATTTCACCTATTGGACATGCTCCAGGATGCAGACATCAACTGTTTATACAAAATGGATTTCTCTTCACCCAAGGATGCTGCAGACCAAATTGGGACAATCCTGGCATTCCCACAAAAGAATTATTTTAAATAATTTGTTCTATTTCCTCTTACTCTTCCTTCCCCGAGACCTGCTGTTTATATAGAATTTATTTCTCTTCACTAAAGGATGCTTCAGACCAATTTTTGACAGGAACATTACTATGGAAGAGGAATTTTAAAGAATTTGCAAAATTTCTCTGTTGTGGCCATGACCCAGAGGGCCTTAAGATCCACTGTTTATACAAAACTTATTTCTCTTCTCCAAAGGATGCTTCAGACAAATTTGGACAGAAACTTATAATTCCTATGCTGTAGATTAATGGGAAAAAAGATGATTTGCAAAATATAGAAATGCATGAAAAATTGTAAAAATGTAACTACTTTGTACATATAGTATTCAGACTGAATCCAATAAGTTGCCATACTTGTATGTAGCAGCACATTGTGCAGGAACAAAATACTAGACTTTAAATATGAAAAAACAACACTTTATTGCAAAGTACATAAGACAAAGTATAATGTCATTTACAGTGTATTGATGATAAAGCAAGCATTGGAGGAAAAATCGTGAGAAAATACTTCTAGAGAAAAATCAATCTTAGAATTGTTTCTTAATGTCTTAAATCTGCAAAGAAGTATACCAATTTATCACACTTTTTTGGTGGAAACCGGTTTATTTCTGAAAGATTTCTCATAGTTTTTGCTTTATTGAGACATCACAATTCTGACACCAAATCCAAACCAGAGGTGTCTGAGCACTTGACATGTATTTTGATACATCTGATGTCGAGTCAAGTTTTTATCACATAATTGTTATACAGTAAATTAACCCCAAAGCATGTCATATTTCTGCATGTAATATACTACATCTTTAGTGTAAACTTGTTTAACTGAAACTTTTCTGAGTTATACGACAAGTCTTTCATTTCATGTGATAATTGTACTTAACATGTTCTGGATGTTTTAACTTTTGCTCGTCCAAGCTCACAAAAACTTCTAAAAAGCCTTTCACAATATCTATAAAATGAATAGCCAATAAGATCCTACTATATTTAACAAATTCAATGTTATATTATTACTTACAGCACATTGGCACATTGTAGCATCAATTCAACAACCATTATATTTTAGATTGATAATTCGGAACCACACCAGTACACTACACCAACAGACAACATGTCAACAAAATGGCCAAGCAATGTAGTCATTTTAAATATTAATCATTACATGTATGAAAAGGTTATCCGCCATGGTCCTTGATGAGCTCTGGAGCAGTAAACTGGACCAATCAAATGGTCAATATCTATCCTTCTTCAAGACCCTTGTATATAGTGTCGAATACAGCCTCTGTCACCAAGCGGACAGGTTGGTGTGGCTTGTATATAATGTTAAATACGGTCTCTGTCACCAAGCAGACAGGTTGGTGTGGCTTGTATATAGTGTTAAATACGGCCTCTGTCACCAAGCTGATGGGTCGGTGTGGCTTGTATATAATGTTAAATACGGTCTCTGTCACCAAGCAGACAGGTTGGTGTGGCTTGTATATAGTGTTAAATACGGCCTCTGTCACCAAGCTGATGGGTCGGTGTGGCTTGTATATAGTGTTAAATACAGTCTCTGTCACCAAGCTGATGGGTCGGTGTGGCTTGTATATAATGTTAAATACGGCCTCTGTCACCAAGCGGACAGGTTGGTGTGGCTTGTATATAATGTTAAATACGGCCTCTGTCACCAAGCGGACAGGTTGGTGTGGCTTGTATATAGTGTTAAATACGGCCTCTGTCACCAAGCTGATGGGTCGGTGTGGCTTGTATATAGTGTTAAATACGGCCTCTGTCACCAAGCTTAGGGGTCAGTGAGGCCTGTATATAGTGTTAAATACGGTCTCTGTCACCAAGCTGATCAGTCGCTGTGGCTTGTATATGGTGTTAAATACGGTCTCTGTCACCAAGCTGATGGGTTGGTGTGGCTTGTATATAGTGTTAAATACGGCCTCTGTCACCAAGCTTAGCGTCGGTGTGGCTTGTATATGGTGTTAAATGCGGTCTCTGTCACCAAGCTGATGGGTCGGTGTGGCTTGTATATAGTGTTAAATACGGTCTCTGTCACCAAGCTAAGAGAACATGCTTGTTTGGATGGATTGGTAGAGCTGGCAACCTGAGTTTGATTTATGGTCTTGGCTCTCCAAAGTAATGTATTTCTCCATGTTCATTCACACAGGAAAGGGAATTTTCAGACAGAAATGGAAAGAACTTTGAGGGATATTTCCACATTTATGGACAATAGAATATAAATGTAATTACAAAATTTACACTGCAGCAGTAAACTTCTGCATACTGACAAAAAGAATGTACAAGTTTACAGTAAACTTCTGCATACTGACAAAAAGAATGTACAAGTTTACAGTAAACTTCTGCATACTGACAAAAAGAATGTACAAGTTTACAGTTAACTTCAAACTTCAGCTCACTGACATAAAAATATTTAAAGTAAAGTTCAGCTCACTGGCATAAAAACATGTACAAGTTTACAGTAAACTTCAGCTCACTGACAAAAAAACATGTTAAAGTTTACTGTAAACTTCAGCTCACTGACATAAAATTGTGTACAAGTTTACAGAAAACTTCAGCTCACTGACATAAAAACATGTTAAAGTTTACAGAAAACTTCAGCTCACTGACATAAAAACATGTTAAAGTTTACTGTAAACTTCAGCTCACTGACATAAAAACATGTTAAATTTTACAGAAAACTTCAGCTCACTGACATAAAAATGTGTACAAGTTTACTGTAAACTTCAGCTCACTGACAAAAAACATGTACAAGTTTACAGAAAACTTCAGCTCACTGACATAAAAATGTGTACAAGTTTACAGTAAACTTCAGCTCACTGACAAAAAACATGTACAAGTTTACAGTAAACTTCAGCTCACTGACATAGAAACATGTTAAAGTTTACTGTAAACTTCAGCTCATTGACATAAAAATGTGTACAAGTTTACAGTAAACTTCAGCTCACTGACAAAAAAGCATGTACAAGTTTACAGAAAACTTCAGCTCACTGACATAAAAATGTCTACAAGTTTACTGTAAACTTCAGCTCACTGACATAAAATTGTCTACAAGTTTACAGAAAACTTCAGCTCACTGACATAAAATTGTGTACAAGTTTACAGAAAACTTCAGCTCACTGACATAAAAATGTGTACAACTTTACTGTAAACTTCAGCTCACTGACATAAAATTGTGTACAAGTTTACAGTAAACTTCAGCTCACTGACATAAAATTGTGTACAAGTTTACAGAAAACTTCAGCTCACTGACATAAAATTGTGTACAAGTTTACAGAAAACTTCAGCTCACTGACATAAAATTGTGTACAAGTTTACAGAAAACTTCAGCTCACTGACTTATAAAACTTGTATAGGTATGTATGTGGACCCAAAGCTTTCTACAAATGGTAATATTATACAGATATATAATAAAACAAAATGTTGTTTTGCCATTAAAAATCAGCGGGCAACTCGTAAACATTAACATGATAATGGATTCCATTCCACAATATGATGACATTATGAAGGTAAGATTGACTGTCAGAGTTTGAGATCTTGAATGTCATTTTTTCTATGGTGTTTCTGTTTGATGTGATAACATACATAATCATATCTCGTTTCTAGTTAACTGAGTTTAATTAGACAGAGTGGTGATCAACACTTTTAACAATACACACTCTCTAATCACATGACTATACAGCTAGATAAAACACAGGTCTTAACTCGATCACATAATACCGCTCAATCAACACCTGTTCCCAAAGGAATCGGTTCCGATGAAATCACTCTAACAATCTCAAATTACTAATAAGCACAATTAATTACACTGATGTTGGGGGTGGGGGGACATTCCTCCACGGAGATTCTCCAAGCATAAGCCCTCCTCTCTGTATCGTTATCTGTCTCAGCAACACAGGTCTCACAGATTCATTTCTTATTAGAGATCATTAGGAGATGGGTGATCTTTAGATATTCATACCATGTTTGTATCTTTCTGGAGATAATTGTACCTCCCTACAGATATTCGTCCTTTCTCAGGCAACAAAACAATGCCACAGCTGCTACCATTGCTGAAATCTGTCAAAAACAACATTAAATTTTCCTTCAAGTTTATTCTCAATGTTTCAGAAAATCAAGATACCAATCCAATGTTAAAGTGAATACTGATTTTAAATAATTATAACTAGAACTGTTTGCAAACACCTGAAAATACAAAGAATTTATAACGGACCATGGGTGAAAAACGTCTTATCTTCTAATATTGGGCGCCTTTACATTCCAACCATTATCACTGATATAGGATCAACACATCAACATAAAGAGGTGAAATTATTTGTACTACCACAACTAGAAGTGTCACCATCCCCAGCACCAGTAAACTTACCTGTACTACCCCGACTAGAAGTGTCACCATCCCCAGCACCAGTAAACTTACCTGTACTACCCCGACTAGAAGTGTCACCATCCCCAGCACCAGTAAACTTACCTGTACTACCCCGACTAGAAGTGTCACCATCCCCAGCACCAGTAAACTTACCTGTACTACCCCGACTAGAGGTGTCACCATCCCCAGCACCAGTAAACTTACCTGTACTACCCCGACTAGAGGTGTCACCATCCCCAGCACCAGTAAACTTACCTGTACTACCCCGACTAGAGGTGTCACCATCCCCAGCACCAGTAAACTTACCTGTACTACCCCGACTACAGGTGTCACCATCCCCAGCACCAGTAAACTTACCTGTACTACCCCAACTAGAAGTGTCACCATCCCCAGCACCAGTAAACTTACCTGTACTACCCCGACTACAGGTGTCACCATCCCCAGCACCAGTAAACTTACCTGTACTACCCCGACTAGAAGTGTCACCATCCCCAGCACCAGTAAACTTACCTGTACTACCCCGACTAGAAGTGTCACCATCCCCAGCACCAGTAAACTTACCTGTCCCAACTAGAAGTGTCACCATCCCCAGCACCAGTAAACTTACCTGTACTACCCCGACTAGAAGTGCCACGATACCTAGCACATACATATTTTGCAGGAACCAATACTCAATCTCCTTCAAACATCCCTAAAGAAAAATAAATCACCATTCAGTTATTTTATAGATGAAAACATTTTCTTATATAAGTCCACAGAGTATGTGACATATGTAGTCCAGTTCTAGTATATATACACACATTCTGATATATATGTTCTACATGGACATTACCAAATATGGTGAGAAAACTTTAAGTGACCAAAGTATGAATATTATCGATGACTCACTCGTTTGTAAAAGCGAAGGTTGGTGGATTTGCCACAGTTCTCTCCCTTGTATATACAACAAGAAGATGGGATGGACTCTCCTTTGGACAGGTTCCCAATGGTGTACCAGTCAGTGTAATTGTTCATACCACAACACTGGAGCTGGGAAAATATCACATCTACTTACTATTTCATAGATATTTAATGAATAAATACACCAGATTAAATGAGCTAAAATCAGATATCAACAAGGCATTACAAATGATACAAATCCCCTCACTACAATTTAAAATGAAGTTGTGTTACAATGAATAGTAATGATGACCTTAACATTTACCCTGGCATGCTGAAACAAAGGAAGTTCTACCATATTGGAACTGAAATCCAGAATGGCGTCTCTTCCTGAGCACCCCCTTAAACTAAAGTTAGGTATGACGTCATTACTCACTGAATTATCATCCTTGACACTAATCGTCTCCCCTGTTCTACCCTCCTATGTTACTCGACTGACCGCTTGGTGTTGACAATGTCATTGATTTTTTTGGCTAGGGTAGAATATATATTTTTACTGACAGGTTGGTTTTAATGACATCGTTGATTTTTTTGGCTAGGGTAGAATATATATTTTGACTGACAGGTTGGTTTTAATGACATCGTTGATTTTTTTGGCTAGGGTAGAATATATATTTTGACTGACAGGTTGGTTTTAATGACATCGTTGATTTTTTTGGCTAGGGTAGAATATGTATTTTGACTGACAGGTTGGTTTTAATGACATCGTTGATTTTTTTGGCTATGGTAGAGTATATATTTTGACTGACAGGTTGGTTTTGATGTCAGTAAATTTTCAGCTGTACTGTGGTGTGTATACATCCTTTCTTTTACAGCGGAATATGACTTATATGGTGTGTTTGGGCATATATTGTTGGTATTTTGCATGCAAGAAAATAATTGTTACACTTTTTATGAAGAAATATTACTTTTTTACTGACAAAAAAAACATAATATTATTACATATCTTCAAATTATCACATTTTCTATTTACTAAATTTACATTTTTCACTTACACAATTACATTTTTATTTAATTGTAATTATTAATGTAATGATGACAAAAAAAAAAATCAAACTTTTCCTGCTATTCTAGGGCAATTGCTGCTGTTGTTTGCTGCTGTTTTTGCTGCTGTTGTTTGCTGCTGTTTTTGCTGCTGTTGTTTGCTGCTGTTTTTGCTGCTGTTGTTTGCTGCTGTTTTGCTGCTGGTATGAGTTTTTGATGTTTTTATTGACAAAATTTTAGCACTTTACAATTCTTACTTCCAAAATATTACAGGTTTGCATTTTATACTGACAATAGCATTTTGTTTTTTGACATACAAAAATATTAACATATTACATTTCTTATTTGCAAAACTTAACTTTTCATTCTAATGATGGCTACTTGTCACCCAGGTTGTTTACAATTGTCAGGAAAATGTAAAGAACCCATATCAAACAGGGTATCATCGATGACAAAGCCACTCATTGTTGACCGCTGCATTTTTAAGGTCTTATAGACCTTTTTTTTCTTTGATTTTGGTTTTTGACACAGCTATTGCCCTTTACCTTATTGACCACTTATTAGACTTTGAACAAAACTATCTACAAGATAACTGTTTGCATTGAAATCTTTTCTAGTATTTAAGTCAGATATTGCCATCCCTTTCTCTGTGTACCAAATAAAATATACAGTACTGACCACACACTAGAGTGTTGAGTTGCTGTATTCGAATAGGGTTATATGTCCACTTTATACACTGTTTGTTTAAAAAGTTAACGAAAGCATCATAAAAGGGAGGTAATCCAAACAGATCATAATGCCCTCCACTTCTTTCTTTCTCTATGTATATGGCAATGCAGTGTTGACCTTGTTTCATATCTTGGTTGGTATTGCAGACTAACAAACACAGCAATGTTAATGCATGAGCCGAAAACTAAATGACATAGCAACTATTCCAAGATGGCAGGACTTCCTTTGCAACCCCCCTAGGACTAGTTACACTTACATCATGTTGTATGGTGTCTATCATAGCTAGGACGCCTTCCTGGTGTGTCTACCCTAGGACTAGTTACACTTACATCATGTTGTATGGTGTCTATTATAGCTAGGACGCCTCCTGGTGTGTCTACCCTAGGACTTACATCATGTTGTATGGTGTCTATCATAGCTAGGACGCCTTCCTGGTGTGTCTACCCTAGGACTAGTTACACTTACATCATGTTGTATGGTGTCTATCATAGCTAGGACGCCTTCCTGGTGTGTCTACCCTAGGACTAGTTACACTTACATCATGTTGTATGGTGTCTATCATAGCTAGGACGCCTTCCTGGTGTGTCTACCCTAGGACTAGTTACACTTACATCATGTTGTATGGTGTCTATCATAGCTAGGACGCCTTCCTGGTGTGTCTACCCTAGGACTAGTTACACTTACATCATGTTGTATGGTGTCTATCATAGCTAGGACGCCTTCCTGGTGTGTCTACCCTAGGACTAGTTACACTTACATCATGTTGTATGGTGTCTATCATAGCTAGGACGCCTTCCTGGTGTGTCTACCCTAGGACTAGTTACACTTACATCATGTTGTATGGTGTCTATCATAGCTAGGACGCCTTCCTGGTGTGTCTTCTCAATCCTTGGACTTGTCACATGTTCTATGCTGTATGTCAATTCCTGCTCAGCTGTTGAACGAATCTGTGAATTAGAACAAATAAAATTGAATTAATTGTGTGAAGGGACTAGATTGTTAGATTTCCTTATTTTTTGATGCGTATGAATTCAGGCAAGCTTTGTGATACTTAAATTAGACTATTCACAAAATTACAGCACTTTTTGAAAAAAAATGATAAACGTCATCAGCTTCAAACTACCATTGGTCAACAGTCTCTTGTGTCTAATGCCATTCTCGGTTTTAATCAAAGATAGTATAATTCACCATATGACCTTTTGGAACCTCGTTTTAATCCCTCACTTTGTTATGGTTCCTTAATTTCTTCCATATCTGGCATGTGCAAGACATTGTGTACACTCTCTGAATGATAATGATATGAATTAGTGTTGGGTTTCCTATTTCATCTTAATTTTTTTACTTTTTCAATATATATTTCAATTTCTACCCAAATCAGACTCAATGAAACTACTAAATGCGATCTGTTACATTTAACATTGCCAGTGCGTATGAATACAAATATTAGGTAAGGGGAGAAAACTCCCCAACTTCTGCTAAACTGGCAATATACCACAGGTATGAGATTTAAAAACATCAAAATAAAAATTTAAAAACTATTGAAAACTATTAATAAAATTATAAAAAAAGAATTGTGTATTTAACATTTAATAACTGTAAGTTTACGTTTCAAAAGATGTGAAGCGACTGAAGCCTGATATTTCTTGTTCTCTGCTTTGGTGCCTGTAAAAAAATGGCCGACACCACTTCGTTTGCGAACCGGCAGTCTTTGTTGCACAGTATTATTTAAATTTCATTAAAGTTGAAATATAAGGATTGAATTGTGCTTATGTCGATTTCATGGGATGAAAATTTAATCCTTAAATGATTATGCAAACTTTTACCAGATAATTAAATGTTATAACCCATTTTATCAGTTGTGAAATGAAAATTTAACTTTTTAATCCCTTTGAATGGTATTCCTTTTACACAAGTTGAGAATGGTTCATATCACATGATTTGATTAGTACAATGACTTGCTATTCATTAACAGATCATTCTTAATTGATTGTGGTATACAAGTATTTATCTTTACTTACCTGGTGTTTGTTGGAGAAACCCAGAACAGTTATGGCCACCTCTAGTCCAAATATCACGAACACAAAGACAAAATACTGCAACATGCAAAAAGACAAAATACTGCAGCATACAGGAGCTAAATTTGAGTCCAAACTAAGTGCTAGATTTAGTCAATTTTCTACTTATACAAAATCTATATTTATGCTACAAAGTATTGATGGAACTTATTGTAAAAGTTCTGACTTGAACACATACATAAAAAGGAAATATTTCTGAACTAAAAATCTAAGCTCACTAATCAGAATGCTGTACCTGTGTAACATCTACTTACGGCTACAAGCATACATTGATTTTCTACCAGAGCACCACAACAACCACAAAAGCCGACAATAAGAATGATGGCTCCCACTGCGATGCACAATGCTGATGCACTCAGGAAACTATGACTAGGCAGGATGGCTATATATGGACCTTTATTGACCTGTATCCAGATGCCTACAGCCAACACGCCACAGCCAAGTAACTAAAAAGGATGCAAATAACATATGAGCATTATTATATAATGATACATACATTGTATAACACAGTGTTATTTAACCTAAGTGTATCTACAACTAGAGAGTTCAGAACATCTGGAGAAAAATTGCTGCTGGATATGAAAAATAGTTTCTTCAGTGTTCCTTTTTAAATCACTTGGTCTGAAGGACCAGTGAGTCTGTGCCATGGCACCTTGACTCTCCCATACCCAGTAGCCGGAGACCCTCTAGATCTGTTCATACAAAATTCAGTACCCTTTACCAAAGGGTGATTCAAACCAATTTTTTTTCTGAAATGCTATATTTCCTCTGTAGGGCCCGCCCCAGTGATCAGAGACCCGCTGTTTATGCAAAATTAATTTCCGTTCACCGAAGGATACTCCAGACCAAATTTGAGCAAAATTCAATCATTCCTACAGAAGGCCTATTTTAAAGAATTTGCTCTATGTTTGCTATTGAGTCCTGCCCCTTATACCCCATAGGGCCAAGACCTACCACTTATACAAATTTGTGTCTCTTTACCCCCAAGGATGCTTCTGACCAAATTTTAGAAAAAAAATTGACAGACTGACGGATAGATGCTACAATTATAAATTCACTTGGTCCTTTGCTTACATACCCATATAAGGACATTGAAGAAGAAGAAAATGTATTTAACCACAGTAAACATAGATCCATCCTTCCTCCTCCTCATCTTGTTAGTTCTCTCTCCCTGTTAACTGTGTATCATCACCTAGAACAACATACAGTGAATATAATAAAATAATAGGTACAATCACATACAATATTTCATACTGACATCTTTAAAGCAACCACACAAATCATAAATAGCAGCCCTGCATAAAATATTTTGTTAGTGTGTGTAAGTGTATAGATCCGTAAACAGTTGGGGTGGACAAGTGGAACAGTGGTAATGCACTCGCCTTTCATCTACGGGCTCAGGGATCGATTCTTGAAACAGACGTGAAAAGGTACAGGGTCAACTAACTGTAGTTTTCCCTGGGTACCACAGTAAAATAATAACCCTACACTCCAGGACAACAAGAGTGATTAGTATAAATGCCATGACTTGTATCACAATTCTTGCAAAATAAATAATGTTTACATAAAAAAAAATACCCAGAAACATGGGCCTATGACACATAAGGGAGATCTAGCACATTAACTAGGCACCAATGAATGACTGAATTCATTGTATTAAAATGTCCAATCTGACATCTGGCTTTGAGGATGGGATTTGTCACTCGTATTATCACCTCAATAATGTGATGAATGTCTACACAGCTAGATGTGTAAACAGTCTGATGTCTACACAGCCGGACATCTACAGGGCAAACCGTGTAAATAGCCTGATGCCTACAGAGTCAGACATGTAAACAGTCTGATGTAAACAGTCTGATGTCTACTGAGTCAGACATGTAAACAGTCTGATGTCTAAAGAGTCGGACATGTAAACAGTCTGATGTCTACTGAATCAGACATGTAAACAGTCTGATGTCTACAGAGCCAGACATGCAAACAGCCTAATGTCTACAGAGTCAGACATGTAAACAGTCTGATGTCTACTGAGTCAGACATGTAAACAGTCTGATGTCTAAAGAGTCAGACATGTAAACAGTCTGATGTCTACAGAGTCAGACATGTAAACAGTCTGATGTCTACTGAATCAGACATGTAAACAGTCTGATGTCTACTGAATCAGACATGTAAACAATCTGATGTCTACAGAGTCAGACATGTAAACAGTCTGATGTCTACTGAGTCAGACATGTAAACAGTCTGATGTCTACTGAGTCAGACATGTAAACAGTCTGATGTCTACAGAGTCAGACATGTAAACAGTCTAATGTCTACAGAGTCAGACGTGTAAACAATCTGATGGCTACAGAGTCAGACATGTAAACAGTCTGATGTCTACAGAGTCAGACATGTAAACAGTCTGATGTCTACAGAGTCAGACATGTAAACAGTCTGATGTCTACAGAGTCAGACATGTAAACAGTCTGATGTCTACAGAGTCAGCCATGTAAACAGTCTGATGTCTACTGAGTCAGACATGTAAACAGTCTGATGTCTACAGAGTCAGACGTGTAAACAATCTGATGTCTACAGAGTCAGACATGTAAACAGTCTGATGTCTACAAAGTCAGACATGTAGTCAGACATGTAAACAGTCTGAGACATGTACAAAAGTCTGATGTCTACAGAGTCAGACATGTCAGCCTAATGTCTACAAAGTCAGACATGTGAACAGTCTGTCTACAG
Source organism: Ylistrum balloti (assembly GCF_031769215.1). Classification (NCBI taxonomy): domain Eukaryota; kingdom Metazoa; phylum Mollusca; class Bivalvia; order Pectinida; family Pectinidae; genus Ylistrum; species Ylistrum balloti. Next base: position 71,225 of record NW_026782730.1, read on the forward strand.
AGTCAGACATGTAAACAGTCTGATGTCTACAAAGTCAGACATGTGAACAGTCTGATGTCTACAGAGTCAGACATGTAAACAGTCTGATGTCTACTGAATCAGACATGTAAACAGTCTGATGTCTACTGAGTCAGACATGTAAACAGTCTGATGTCTACTGAGTCAGACATGTAAACAGTCTGATGTCTACTGAGTCAGACATGTAAACAGTCTGATGTCTACAGAGTCAGACATGTAAACAGTCTGATGTCTACAGAGTCAGACATGTAAACAGTCTGATGTCTACAGAGTCAGAGATGCAGAGTCAGACATGTAAACAGTCTGATGACTACTGAGTCAGACATGTAAACAGTCTGATGTCTACAGAGTCAGCCATGTAAACAGTCTGATGTCTACTGAGTCAGACATGTAAACAGTCTGATGTCTACAGAGTCAGACATGTAAACAGTCTGATGTCTACAGAGTCAGACATGTAAACAGTCTGATGTCTTCTGAGTCAGACATGTAAACAGTCTGATGTCTACAGAGTCAGACATGTAAACAGTCTGATGTCTACTGAGTCAGACATGTAAACAGTCTGATGTCTACAGAGTCAGACATGTAAACAGTCTGACGTCTACTGAGTCAGACATGTAAACAGTCTGATGTCTACTGAGTCAGACATGTAAACAGTCTGATGTCTACTGAGTCAGACATGTAAACAGTCTGATGTCTACAGAGTCAGATCAGACATGTAAACAGTCTGATGTCTAGAGTCAGACATGTAAACAGTCTGATGTCTAATAAGTCAGACATGTAAACAGTCTGTCTACAGAGTCAGACATGTAAACAGTTTGATCTCTACAGAGTAAGACATGTAAACAGTCTGATGTATAAAGAGTCAGACATGTAAACAGTCTAATGTCTAAAGAGTCGGACATGTAAACAGTCTGATGTCTACAGAGTCAGACATGTAAACAGTCTGATCTCTACAGAGTAAGACATGTAAACAGTCTGATGTCTACTGAGTCAGACATGTAAACAGTCTGATGTCTACAGAGTCAGACATGTAAACAGTCTGATGTCTACAGAGTCAGACATGTAAACAGTCTGATGTCTACAGAGTCAGACATGTAAACAGTCTGATGTCTACTGAGTCAGACATGTAAACAGTCTGATGTCTAAAGAGTCAGACATGTAAACAGTCTGATGGCTACAGAGTCGGACATGTAAACAGCCTGATGTCTACAGAGTCAGACATGTCAACAGTCTGATGTCTACAGAGTCAGACATGTAAACAGTCTGATGTCTACAGAGTCAGACATGTAAACAGTCTGATGTCTACAGAGTCAGACATGTAAACAGTCTGATGTCTACAGAGTCAGACATGTAAACAGTCTGATGTCTACAGAGTCAGACATGTAAACAGTCTGATGTCTACTTAGTCAGTCTACAGAGTCAGACATGTAAACAGTCTGAGTCAGACATGTAAACAGAGTCAGACATGTAAACAGTCTGATGTCTGAGTCACACATGTAAACAGTCTGATGTCAGACATGTAAACAGTCTGATGTCTACAGAGTCAGACATGTAAACAGTCTGATGTCTACAGAGTCAGACAGTCTACAGAGTCAGACATGTAAACAGTCTGATGTCTACAGAGTCAGACATGTAAACAGTCTGATGTCTACAGAGTCAGACATGTAAACAGTCTGATGTCTACAGAGTCAGACATGTAAACAGTCTGATGTCTACAGAGTCAGACATGTAAACAGTCTGATGTCAGACATGTAAACAGTCTGATGTCTTCAGACATGTCAACAGTCTGATGTCTACAGAGTCAGACATGTAAACAGTCTGATGTCTACTGAGTCAGACATGTAAACAGTCTGATGTCTACAGAGTCGGACATGTAAACAGTCTGATGTCTACAGAGTCAGACATGTAAACAGTCTGATGTCATGTAAACAGTCTGATGTCTACAGAGTCAGACATGTAAACAGTCTGATGTCTACAGAGTCAGACATGTAAACAGTCTGATGTCTAATAAGTCAGACATGTAAACAGTCTGTCTACAGAGTCAGACATGTAAACAGTTTGATCTCTACAGAGTAAGACATGTAAACAGTCTGATTTCTAAATAGTCGGACATGTAAACAGTCTTATGTCTACAGAGTCAGACATGTAAACAGTCTGATGTCTACAGAGTCAGACATGTAAACAGTCTGATGTCTAATAAGTCAGACATGTAAACAGTCAGATGGCTACAGAGTCGGACATGAAAACAGACTGATGTCTACAGAGTCAGACATGTCAACAGTCTGATGTCTACAGAGTCAGACATGTAAACACTGATGTCTCAGAGTGACATGTAAACAATCTGATGTCTACAGAGTCAGACATGTAAACAGTCTAATGTCTACAGAGTCAGACATGTAAACAGTCTGATGTCTACTGAGTCAGACATGTAAACAGTCTGATGTCTACAGAGTCAGACATGCAAACAGTCTGATGGCTACAGAGTCAGACATGTAAACAGTCTGATGTCTACAGAGTCAGACATGTAAACAGTCTGATGTCTACTGAGTCAGACATGTAAACAGTCTGATGTCTAACTGTAAACAGTCTGATGTCTACAGAGTCAGACATGTAAACAGTCTGATGTCTACAGAGTCAGACATGTAAACAGAGTCAGACATGTAAACAGTCTGATGTCTACATGTAAACAGTCTGATGTATTCATATGTCTACAGAGTCAGACATGTAAACAGTCTGATGTCTAATAAGTCAGACATGTAAACAGTCTGTCTACAGAGTCAGACATGTAAACAGTCTGATGTCTACAGAGTCAGACATGTAAACAGTCTGATGTCTACAGAGTCAGACATGTAAACAGTCTGATGTCTACAGAGTCAGACATGTAAACAGTCTGATGTCTACAGAGTCAGACAAGTAAACAGTCTGATGTCTACAGAGTCAGACATGTAAACAGTCTGATGTCTACAGAGTCAGACATGTAAACAGTCTGATGTCTACAGAGTCAGACATGTAAACAGTCTGATGTCTACAGAGTCAGACATGTAAACAGTCTGATGTCTAATAAGTCAGACATGTAAACAGTCTGTCTACAGAGTCAGACATGTAAACAGTCTGATGTCTACAGAGTCAGACATGTAAACAGTCTGATGTCTACTGAGTCAGACATGTAAACAGTCTGATGTCTACTGAGTCAGACATGTAAACAGTCTGATGTCTACTGAGTCAGACATGTAAACAGTCTGATGTCTACAGAGTCAGACATGTAAACAGTCTGATGTCTACAGAGTCAGACATGTAAACAGTCTGATGTCTACAGAGTCAGACATGTAAACAGTCTGATGTCTACAAAGTCAGACATGTGAACAGTCTGATGTCTACATGTGAGTCAGACATGTAAACAGTCTGATGTCTACAGAGTCAGACATGTAAACAGTCTGATGTCTACTGATGTCAGACATGTAAACAGTCTGATGTCTACAGAGTCAGACATGTAAACAGTCTGATGTCTCAGACATGTAAACAGTCAGACAGTCAGACATGTAAACAGTCTGATGTCTTCATAGTCAGACATGTAAACAGTCTGAAGTCAGACATGTAAACAGTCTGTCTACAGAGTCAGACTTGTAAACAGTTTGATCTCTACAGAGTAAGACATGTAAACAGTCTAATGTCTACAGAGTCAGAAGTGTAAACAGTCTGATGGCTACAGAGTCAGACATGTAAACAGTCTGATGTCTACAGAGTCAGATATGTAAACAGTTCGATGTCTACAGAGTAAGACATGTAAACAGTCTGATGTCTACAGAGTCAGACATGTAAACAGTCTGATGTCTACTGAGTCAGACATGTAAACAGTCTGATGTCTACAGAGTCGGACATGTAAACAGTCTGATGTCTACAGAGTCAGACATGTAAACAGTCTGATGTCTACAGAGTCAGACATGTAAACAGTCTGATGTCTACAGAGTCAGACATGAAAACAGTCTGATGTCTACAGAGTCAGACATGTAAACAGTCTGATGTCTACAGAGTCAGACATGTAAACAGTCTAATGGCTACAGAGTCAGACATGTAAACAGTCTGATGTCTACAGAGTCAGACATGTAAACAGTCTGATGTCTACTGAGTCAGACATGTAAACAGTCTGATGTCTAAAGAGTCGGACATGTAAACAGTCTGATGTCTACAGAGTCAGAGATTTAACAGCCTAATGTCTACAAAGTCAGACATGTAAACAGTTTGATGTCTTCATAGTCAGACATGTAAACAGTCTGATGTCTACTGAATCAGACATGTAAACAGTCTGATGTCTACTGAATCAGACATGTAAACAATCTGATGTCTACTGAGTCAGACATGTAAACAGTCTGATGTCTACAGAGTCAGACATGCAAACAGTCATGCAAACAGTCTGATGGCTACAGAGTCAGATATGTAAACAGTTCGATGTCTACAGAGTAAGACATGTAAACAGTCTGATGTCTACAGAGTCAGACATGTAAACAGTCTGATGTATAAAGAGTCAGACATGTAAACAGTCTGATGTCTACAGAGTCACACGTGTAAACAGTCTGTCTACAGAGTCAGACATGTAAACAGTCTGATGTCTACAGAGTCAGAGATGTAAACAGCCTACATGTAAACAGTCTGAAGTCTACATAGACATGTAAACAGTCTGATGTCTACTGAGTCAGACATGTAAACAGTCTGATGTCTACTGAGTCAGACATGTAAACAGTCTGATGTCTACTGAGTCAGACATGTAAACAGTCTGATGTCTACAGAGTCAGACATGTAAACAGTCTGATGTCTACTGAGTCAGACATGTAAACAGTCTGATGTCTGAGTCAGACATGTAAACAGTCTGATGTCTACAAAGTCAGACATGTGAACAGTCTGTCTACAGAGTCAGACATGTAAACAGTCTGATGTCTACTGAGTCAGACATGTAAACAGTCTGATGTCTAAAGAGTCGGACATGTAAACAGTCTGATGTCTACAGAGTCAGAGATTTAACAGCCTAATGTCTACAAAGTCAGACATGTAAACAGTTTGATGTCTTCATAGTCAGACATGTAAACAGTCTGATGTCTACTGAATCAGACATGTAAACAGTCTGATGTCTACTGAATCAGACATGTAAACAATCTGATGTCTACTGAGTCAGACATGTAAACAGTCTGATGTCTACAGAGTCAGACATGTAAACAGTCTGATGGCTACAGAGTCAGACATGTAAACAGTCTGATGTCTACTGAGTCAGACATGTAAACAGTCTGATGTCTAAAGAGTCGGACATGTAAACAGTCTGATGTCTACAGAGTCAGACATGTAAACAGTCTGATGTCTACAGAGTCAGACATGTAAACAGTCTGATGGCTACAGAGTCAGACATGTAAACAGTCTGATGTCTACAGAGTCAGACATGTAAACAGTCTGATGTCTAAAGAGTCAGACATGTAAACAGTCTGATGGCTACAGAGTCAGACATGTAAACAGTCTGATGTCTACTGAATCAGACATGTAAACAGTCTGATGTCTACTGAGTCAGACATGCAATCAGCCTAATGTCTTCTGAGTCAGACATGTAAACAGTCTGATGTCTACAAAGTCAGACATGTGAACAGTCTGATGTCTACAGAGTCAGACATGTAAACAGTCTGATGTCTACAGAGTCAGAGATTTAACAGTCTGATGTCTACAAAGTCAGACATGTGAACAGTCTGTCTACAGAGTCAGACATGTAAACAGTCTGATGTCTACTGAGTCAGACATGTAAACAGTCTGATGTCTACAGAGTCAGACATGTAAACAGTCTGATGTCTACTGAGTCAGACATGTAAACAGTCTGATGTCTACTGAGTCAGACATGTAAACAGTCTGATGTCTACAAAGTCAGACATGTAAACAGTCTGATGTCTACAGAGTCAGACATGTAAACAGTCTGATGTCTACAGAGTCAGACATGCAAACAGCCTTATGTCTACAGAGTCAGACATGTAAACAGTCTGATGTCTACAGATTCACACGTGTAAACAGTCTGAAGTCTACATAGTCAGACATGCAAACAGCCTAATGTCTACAGAGTCAGACATGTAAACAGCCTGATGTCTACAGAGTATGAGATGTAAACAGTCTGATGTCTACTGAGTCAGACATGTAAACAGTCTGATGTCTACTGAGTCAGACATGCAAACAGACTAATGTCTACAGAGTCAGACATGTAAACAGTCTGATGTCTTCTGAGTCAGACATGTAAACAGTCTGATGTCTAAAGAGTCGGACATGTAAACAGTCTGATGTCTACAGAGTCAGACGTGTAAACAGTCTGATGTCTACAAATTCAGACATGTGAACAGTCTGATGTCTACAGAGTCAGACGTGTAAACAGTCTAATGTCTATAGAGTCAGACATGTAAACAGTCTGATGTCTACACAGTCGGATGTGTAAACAGTCTGATGTCTACAGAGTCAGACATGTAAACAGCCTGATGTCTACAGAGTATGAGATGTAAACAGTCTGATGTCTACAGAGTCAGACATGTAAACATCCTAATGTCTACAAAGTCAGACATGTAAACAGTCTGATGTCTACAGAGTCAGACATGAAAACAATCTAATGTCTACAGAGTCAGACATGTAATGAATCTGACGTCTAAAGAGTCAGACGTGTAAATAGTCTGATGTCTACAGAGTTAGACATGTAAACAGTCTGATGTCTACAGGGTCAGACGTGTAAACAGTCTGATGTCTACAGAGTCAGACATGTAAACAGTCTGATGTCTACACAGTCTTAGTCACCATCATCAACAACTTGTCCACAAGATGTTGGTCCGACCACTTGTGTTTATCTTAGTATCTTTCCATTGCTTAGGCTTTTGAAATTCTGGTTTTGTTTTACATCAAACCTTGCTGCAATTATTATAACATTCATTACAATTATTTAGATAACAATAAATTAAAATTAATGATTTCTTGACGAATCCCATTGATAAAATACTGCTGTCTGGAAAAGGAATTAAAATAAATTTGCTTGCATCTAGCGACAAGGATCATGAATAAATCCAATCCATTTTAAGGATATCTAGTTAACAGGCTAGAATTCCCTCATGCACCCCAGGTCCATAAACCTTTGTTAGTGTGTTAGGTGTTAGTATATACAATGACTACTGTAGAATGGATTTTGCAAGGAATGAATGACAGCAAGCTTTTAGCAGGTTGGGCCTTAATATAAATCAAACATATCAACATATCATTTAATCTACTGTTTATCGCTATAATATTATAGAAATTTAGAATAGAGAAAAAATCGCTAATCGAGCCAGACTGATAAATTGCTGCGTCACTACTTTATAATATTGTCGATTGCGAAGACGTGTTTAGAAAAAAAAACTCGCAAGATTTAGTTCAAAAATGTTCCTGAAATGTTATTTTAAGGTACAATATAAAAGTAAAGCATCACTATCATGGTATATAGATGTACTGCTGTAGGCCCTAAATTGCGTGGGGGAAAGAATTAACATGACAGATTAATGAGCCTATAAATTGCCTGTTTATATTCAAAACGTTACACCTTATTTCAATTTAGAAGCAAGACGTGGTAAATATTTAACACCCAAATACATCTCATGTGAATCAAAAGCAAAACACTTTCACAAATCTGACACATGGAATAAACTAATTACGGACACCTCATTAATAAATACACCATACCTCCCTTTCTGTTATATTTTCATTGCAGAGGAGGAAAACACCCTTACAACCGGAAGTGCGAATCAGTGTTAATCAGACGTTTGTTGGGTTGGGAGAATTAAGTACGCCGTACCCAACCCCTGTCCCGTATTCCATACTTAGAAATTAAGAAATAACTAATATCTCTAAAATTGAAAATCTAATATATCTCAAACTTAAATCGTCGATTTCTTTAATTCTTTAAGCGATTTAAACTCATGTACTTACTGTTCCTATTATATATTTCATTTTTAATTAAAATATATAATGTGCATTAAATACAATGTCGATAAACCAACACCACGCTCACTATTTATTGTATTGAAGAGTCACTGGTTTTGGGGTCAAGGCCGGGACCGGGTGCGACGTACGCACAAAAATTCACCACCTGCACCGTCTATCGCCTATGACCAGTGTCATAAAATATAATCTGTATTTTGGCGAGGGTGGAGAAAGACAAAAGTGGCGAGCCTCTGCCAACTTTTCTTATGAGGGAGAAAAAGATGACTGGCCACGATACCTTGCGACATTTTTCACAAAGGAAAAATTAATTAATGGATATTTAATAAATACAACTAAATAACTTTAAATTGATTAAGTGCATGCTTTGCTATAACTATTTTTTTTTTCACAAGTAAGGATCAAGTTGGAATTTTTCATTTAAATTCTCAGTATTCATTGAACTCACACAATATAGCCGATAATAAGAGTTATGATTATCTGTCTTGTTGTTACTAAGGATATTGATTTCCAAATATGATGCTTCTGAAAGAATTTATTTCATTGAAATATGGAAAAGATAATATCAATCATCTTATGAAATTTTAAGCTGTCATTTCATTAAAATGTTAAGAGAAAGATTAGAAAAAGGTAAATGAAATACATTCCTCCATAAAATTCAAAGTGTTTTAATCTAGGTCTAATTGTCCATAATATTTGTTTTTTTGTATCTACTGGGATCTATTTATTTAGAAAACTGTAGCTAGTGTTTAACCATTTTCATAATTTTTTGGTGAGAACCAAACATGCTTGACATTGTAGTTCAGTTTTAGTTCGTTTCAGTGTGTGAAATATTTTTTGGACAGATTATTTACCCATGATGCCAACTTAGCAGTTCTTTTTAAGGATTGACATGATTAAATCATAGATATTTAATGAGGAATGCTTGCACATTGTTGCATCATAAAGATTGTTTTTCAAACCATTTTCTGGTTTAATTTCAATCAATCAAGTTTATTTCCTTAAGTTATACAACTTATCGGTAACATATAATAACACACATGATAATGTATATAATACATAGTACAAACACGGGAACAACATCATACGCACTATTTAGACACAAACAGTCAGTTATATTTTTTCATTGTTATTTTCATTAATACCTGATGATGAGACATACTGACAACCCAACTACATCTACATCATTATATCATCGTCATCCAACTACATCATCAATCATCATCATCACTATAATATCAACATCATCATCATCATCATACACATCATTATCATCATCATCATCATACACATCATCATCATCATCATCATCATATACATCATCATTATCATCATCTTCATCATCATACATATCATCACCATCATCATCATTATCATCATCATCATACAAATCATCATCATCATCATACAAATCATCATCATCATCATCATCATCATCATCATCATCATACAAATCATACAAATCATCATCATCATCATACAAATCATCATCATCATCATCATCATCATCATCATCATCATCATACAAATCATCATCATCATCATCATCATCATTATCATCATCATACAAATCATCATCATCATCATACACATCATCATCATCATCATCATCATCATACAAATCATCATCATCATCATCATCATACAAATCATCATCATCATCATCATCATCATCATCATCATCATACACATCATCATCATCATACAAATCATCATCATCATCATCATACACATCATCATCATCATCATCATCATACAAATCATCATCATCATACACATCATCATCATCATCATCATCATACAAATCATCATCATCATCATCATCATCATACAAATCATCATCATCATCATCATCATACACATCATCATCATCATACACATCATCATCATCATCATCATACAAATCATCATCATCATCATCATCATCATCATACACATCATCATCATCATCATCATCATACAAATCATCATCATCATCATCATCATCATTATCATCATCATACAAATCATCATCATCATCATACACATCATCATCATCATCATCATACAAATCATCATCATCATCATCATCATACAAATCATCATCATCATCATCATCATCATCATCATCATACACATCATCATCATCATACACATCATCATCATCATCATCATACAAATCATCATCATCATACACATCATCATCATCATCATCATCATACAAATCATCATCATCATCATCATCATACAAATCATCATCATCATCATCATCATCATCATCATCATCATACACATCATCATCATCATACAAATCATCATCATCATCATCATACACATCATCATCATCATCATCATCATACAAATCATCATCATCATACACATCATCATCATCATCATCATCATACAAATCATCATCATCATCATCATACAAATCATCATCATCATCATCATACAAATCATCATCATCATCATCATCATACACATCATCATCATCATACACATCATCATCATCATCATCATACAAATCATCATCATCATCATCATCATCATCATACACATCATCATCATCATCATCATCATACAAATCATCATCATCATCATCATCATCATTATCATCATCATACAAATCATCATCATCATCATACACATCATCATCATCATCATCATACAAATCATCATCATCATCATCATCATACAAATCATCATCATCATCATCATCATCATCATCATCATACACATCATCATCATCATACACATCATCATCATCATCATCATACAAATCATCATCATCATACACATCATCATCATCATCATCATCATACAAATCATCATCATCATCATCATCATCATCATACACATCATCATCATACAAATCATCATCATCATACACATCATCATCATCATACACATCATCATCATCATCATCATCATACAAATCATCATCATCATCATCATACACATCATCATCATCATCATCATCATACACATCATCATCATCATCATCATCATCATCATCATACACATCATCATCATACACATCATCATCATCATCGTCATCATCATCATACACATCATCATACACATCATCATCATCATACACATCATCATCATTATCATCATCTTCATCATCATACATATCATCACCATCATCATCATTATCATCATCATACAAATCATCATCATCATCATCATCATCATCATCATCATCATCATCATCATCATCATCATCATACACATCATCATCATCATCATCATACAAATCATCATCATCATCATCATACACATCATCATCATCATCATCATCATACAAATCATCATCATCATCATCATCATCATCATCATACACATCATCATCATCATCATACAAATCATCATCATCATCATCATACAAATCATCATCATCATCATACACATCATACACATCATCATCATTATCATCATACACATCATCATTATCATCATCATCATCATCATCATCATCATACACATCATCATCATCATCATCATCATACACATCATCATTATCATCATCATCATACACATCATCATCATCATCATACACATCATCATACACATCATCATCATCATCATTATCATCATACACATCATCATTATCATCATACACATCATCATACACATCATCATCATCATCATCATCATTATCATCATACACATCATCATTATCATCATCATCATACACATCATCATACACATCATCATCATCATCATCATCATCATCATCATCATCATCATCATCATTATCATCATACACATCATCATTATCATCATCATCATACACATCATCATCATCATACACATCATCATCAACAACAACAACAACAAAAAATATAAGAAAACAGAAATGTACACTGTAACTATAATTAATAATCAGATACTTCTACGTTTGTTCGCTTCAATAATAACATCAATAAAATAATTTGCCCAATAAATTTGAATCTTTCAAATTATGTGTGTTCAATAATTCTATAACTTTGAAAACAGATGGCTGATACCAGTAATATTTTTTAATGTATTTTCTCCTAAGATCGGAATGTATGGGACAGGTAAAAACAAAATGGAATTCATCTTCTACTTCTTAGAGGTCACAATTATTATTCAACTATTATTCCTATCAGTATTTCTATATCTACCAGTTTCTATAGCTAGGTTATGAGTTGATAAACAAAGTTTAGAGATAACAATTCTGCGCTGTTTTGGTAAATATTTGGTTAAATAAAACTGAAGTGAAAATCATTTACCATGAACAGGTAGAGATCATGTTTACTAGATATATTAAGAGAATTAAATAGATTTTGTTTAGCCTGATCGTCTATATGTTGCTTAATTGATGATAATAGGATGATATCGGAAGGAGTTTGACTGATCCAGATGTAGCCTAAACCAAGTTCGAATAATTTCTGCTTTACAAATAACAACCAAGTTTGCTTTGGGTTATCTGTTTCCGTTTCTTTCAGCATAAACTAATATACTTCATTCAAAATACAATTATCACAATTCAACAGCTTAAACTAATATCTAAATATTCTGAATAAATGTTGGTTAACAAGAGGTAATCGACCCAGCTCATAAAATACTTTTACAAAATTCCAAATGAATTTTTTTGACTTCGATAGCCTTGCAAACAGCCCATGTTTCACAAGCATAATGTAGTACACTACCAACATACATGTCGAATAGATGCAACATAGTTCTAATGTTCGTTATTAAACCTTAGCAAAAATCCTAAGTAACAAAACTGACCAACTACCAAAATGAGGTAACCATCATACCTCCAGTATTCTGATTCCTTAATACGCCCACCATTTCTGAAAACAACAATTTTTGTTTTATCAGTATTAACTGATAATTTCCTTTTTTTGAGTAATTGCATAAACTGTCCAAGAGACTTTGCAAACCTTCGACTGTTTCCGAGAATAAAACCAAATCATCTGCATATAATAATAAAATTAAACTCAATTCCTCAAAATCATAACAAGTTGCACCATTTTCTATGATGTCGTTTTCAAAATCATTAATGAACAATGAAAAAAGTAAAGGGGATAAAATTTCCCCTTGCATCAATCCGACATTATAAGTGAAAAAAACTGAATATTTTCCATTAACTAAAACACATGACTTAACTAATGAATAAAGGGATTTAATGGTCGTCAAAAATTTACCTCTGACACCAAGTTTGGTTAGCTTAAACCATAACTCTATCAATAAAATCAAAAGCTTTGAGAAAATCAACAAAGCAGCAATAAAGTCTCTTATTGTCAGACAAAGTTTTTGAAATGATGAATTGCAATGAAAATATAGTATCAACTGTACATAAACCAGGTCGGAAACCAAACTGTGCATCTGTAAGAATATCATGTTATTTGAATTTGCTATTTGACTGAATAGGTAGTATGACTACTAAGTACCTGTATAATGACCTCACCTTAACCAACCATTTACCTGGGCCTGGTCCTGAATCCTGACCAATGGTCTACCTTAAATTAGGCAGGGAACAATCCGCCATGTACATGTGTGCTCCAAAGCGTAGTGGTCAGCCAGCATTAACTTAAATAGGGTGACACTAATTAAATAACTGGGCTGCGTACTCACCAAGTTAGACCTTGACTATGTGGCCAGGTGGTCAGCCAGTTTGACAAAGATTAATGGTTAATTATTCTACCTATTATATCTAGCGGGATCTCTGAAATCGGGAGATTCACCCAATTTTGATCCATACAATTGGGAGGTGGGGTGTTATCACTGTGTATGGTTGATGAGGTTGGGTGTTATCACTGTGTATGGTTGATGAGGTTGGATGTTATCACTGTGTATGGTTGATGAGGTTGGATGTTATCACTGTGTATGGTTGATGAGGTTGGATGTTATCACTGTGTATGGTTGATGAGGTTGGATGTTATCACTGTGTATGGTTGATGAGGTTGGATGTTATCACTGTGTATGGTTGATTAGGTTGGATGTTAACACTGTGTATGGTTGATGAGGTTGGATGTTATCACTGTGTATGGTTGATGAGGTTGGATGTTATCACTGTGTATGGTTGATGAGGTTGGATGTTATCACTGTGTATGGTTGATGAGGTTGGATGTTATCACTGTGTATGGTTGATGAGGTTGGATGTTATCACTGTGTATGGTTGATGAGGTTGGATGTTATCACTGTGTATGGTTGATGAGGTTTGATGTTATCACTGTGTATGGTTGATGAGGATGAGGTTGGATGTTATCACTGTTTATGGTTGATGAGGTTGGATGTTATCACTGTGTATGGTTGATGAGGTTGGATGTTATCACTGTGTATGGTTGATGAGGTTGGATGTTATCACTGTGTATGGTTGATGAGGTTGGATGTTATCACTGTGTATGGTTGATGAGGTTGGATGTTATCACTGTGTATGGTTGATGAGGTTGGATGTTATCACTGTGTATGGTTGATGAGGTTGGATATTATCACTGTGTATGGTTGATGAGGTTGGATGTTATCACTGTGTATGGTTGATGAGGTTGGATATTATCACTGTGTATGGTTGATGAGGTTGGATGTTATCACTGTGTATGGTTGATGAGGTTGGATGTTATCACTGTGTATGGTTGATGAGGTTGGATGTTATCACTGTGTATGGTTGATGAGGTTGGATGTTATCAATGTGTATGGTTGATGAGGTTGGATGTTATCACTGTGTATGGTTGATGAGGTTGGATGTTATCACTGTGTATGTTTGATGAGGTTGGATGTTATCACTGTGTATGGTTGATGAGGTTGGATGTTATCACTGTGTATGGTTGATGAGGTTGGATGTTATCACTGTGTATGGTTGATGAGGTTGGATGTTATCACTGTGTATGGTTGATGAGGTTGGATTTTATCAATGTGTATGGTTGATGAGGTTGGATGTTATCACTGTGTATGGTTGATGAGATGTTATCACTGTGTATGTTATCATCACTGTGTATGGTTGATGAGGTTGGATGTTATCACTGTGTATGGTTGATGAGGTTGGATGTTATCACTGTGTATGGTTGATGAGGTTGGATGTTATCACTGTGTATGTTGTAGGTTGGATGTTATCACTATGAGGTTGGATGTTATCACTGGTATGAGGTTGATGTTATCACTGTGTATGGTTGATGAGGTTGGATGTTATCACTGTGTATGGTTGATGAGGTTGGATGTTATCACTGTGTATGGTTGATGAGGTTGGATGTTATCACTGTGTATGGTTGATGAGGTTGGATGTTATCAATGTGTATGGTTGATGAGGTTGGATGTTATCACTGTGTATGGTTGGTTGATGAGGTTGGATGTTATCACTGTGTATGGTTGATGAGGTTGGATGTTATCACTGTGTATGGTTGATGAGGTTGGATTTTATCAATGTGTATGGTTGATGAGGTTGGATGTTATCACTGTGTATGGTTGATGAGGTTGGATGTTATCACTGTGTATGGTTGATGAGGTTGGGTGTTATCACTGTGTATGGCTGATGGTGTTGGATGTTATTACTCTGTATGGTTGATGATGTTAGGTGTTATCACTGTGTATGGTTGATGAGGTTGGATGTTATCACTGTGTATGGTTGATGAGGTTGGATGTTATCACTGTGTATGGTTGATGAGGTTGGATGTTATCACTGTGTATGGTTGAGGTTGGGTGTTATCACTGTGTATTGTTGATGAGGTTGGATGTTAGCACTGTGTAAAGTTGAGGTTGGATATTATCACTGTGTATGGTTGATGAGGTTGGATGTTATCACTGTGTATGGTTGATGAGGTTGGATGTTATCACTGTGTATGGTTGATGAGGTTGTATGTTATCACTGTGTATGGTTGATGTTATCACTGTGTATGGTTGATTAGGTTGGATGTTATCACTGTGTATGGTTGATGAGGTTGGATGTTATCACTGTGTATGGTTGATGAGGTTGGATGTTATCACTGTGTATGGTTGATGAGGTTGGATGTTATCACTGTGTATGGTTGATGAGGTTGGATGTTATCACTGTGTATGGTTGATGAGGTTGGATGTTATCACTGTGTATGGTTGATGAGGTTGGATGTTATCACTGTGTATGGTTGATGAGGTTGGATGTTATCACTGTGTATGGTTGATGAGGTTGGATGTTATCACTGTGTATGGTTGATGAGGTTGGATGTTATCACTGTGTATGGTTGATGAGGTTGGATGTTATCAATGTGTATGGTTGATGAGGTTGGATGTTATCACTGTGTATGGTGTAATGATGGTTTGATGTTATCACTGTGTATGGTTGATGAGGTTGGATGTTATCACTGTGATGTTATCACTGTGTATGGTTGATGAGGTTGGATGTTATCACTGTGTATGGTTGATGAGGTTGGATGTTATCACTGTGTATGGTTGATGAGGTTGGATGTTATCACTGTGTATGGTTGATGAGGTTGGATGTTATCACTGTGTATGGTTGATGAGGTTGGATGTTATCACTGTGTATGGTTGATGAGGTTGGATTTTATCAATGTGTATGGTTGATGAGGTTGGATTTTATCAATGTGTATGGTTGATGAGGTTGGATGTTATCACTGTGTATGGTTGAGGAGGTGTGTTGGATGTTAACACTGTGTATGGTTGATGAGGTTGGATGTTATCACTGTGTAGGGTTGATGAGGTTGGATGTTATCACTGTGTATGGTTGATGAGGTTGGATGTTATCACTGTGTATGGTTTTGAGGTTGGGTATTATCACTGTATATGACTGATGAGGTTGGGTGTTATCACTGTGTATGGTTGATGAGGTTGGATGTTATCACTGTGTATGGTTGATGAGGTTGGATGTTATCACTGTGTATGGTTGATGAGGTTGGATGTTATCACTGTGTATGGTTGATGAGGTTGGATGTTATCACTGTGTATGGTTGATGAGGTTGGATGTTATCACTGTGTATGGTTGATGAGGTTGGATGTTATCACTGTGTATGGTTGATGAGGTTGGATGTTATCACTGTGTATGGTTGATGAGGTTGGATGTTATCACTGTGTATGGTTGATGAGGTTGGATGTTATCACTGTGTATGGTTGATGAGGTTGGATGTTATCACTGTGTATGGTTGATGAGGTTGGATGTTATCACTGTGTATGGTTGATGAGGTTGGATGTTATCACTGTGTATGGTTGATGAGGTTGGATGTTATCACTGTGTATGGTTGATGAGGTTGGATGTTATCACTGTGTATGGTTGATGAGGTTGGATGTTATCACTGTGTATGGTTGATGAGGTTGGATGTTATCACTGTGTATGGTTGATGAGGTTGGATGTTATCACTGTGTATGGTTGATGAGGTTGGATGTTATCACTGTGTATGGTTGATGAGGTTGGTATTATCACTGTGTATAGTTGAGGTTGGATGTTATCATTGTGTATGGTTGATGAGGTTGGATGTTATTACTGTGTATGGTTGATGAGGTTGGATGTTATTACTGTGTATGGTTGATGAGGTTGGATGTTATCACTGTGTAGGGTTGATGAGGTTGGATGTTATCACTGTGTATGGTTGATGGGGTTGGATGTAATCACTGTGTATGGTTGATGAGGTTGGATGTTATCACTGTGTATGGTTGATGAGGTTGGATGTTATCACTGTGTATGGTTGATGAGGTTGGATGTTATCACTGTGTATGGTTGATGAGGTTGGATGTTATCACTGTGTATGGTTGATGAGGTTGGATGTGTGTATGGTTGATGAGGTTGGATGTTATCACTGTGTATGGTTGATGAGGTTGGATGTTATCACTGTGTATGGTTGATGAGGTTGGATGTTATCACTGTGTATGGTTGATGAGGTTGGATGTTATCACTGTGTATGGTTGATGAGGTTGGATGTTATCACTGTGTAGGGTTGATGAGGTTGGATGTTATCACTGTGTATGGTTGATGAGGTTGGATGTTATCACTGTGGGGTTGGATGTAATCACTGTGTATGGTTGATGAGGTTGGATGTTATCACTGTGTATGGTTGATGAGGTTGGATGTTATCACTGTGTATGGTTGATGAGGTTGGATGTTATCACTGTGTATGGTTGATGAGGTTGGATGTTATCACTGTGTATGGTTGATGAGGTTGGATGTTATCACTGTGTATGGTTGATGAGGTTGGATGTTATCACTGTGTATGGTTGATGAAGTTGGATATTATCACTGTGTATTGTTGATGAGGTTGGATGTTAGCACTGTGTATGGTTGAGGTTGGATATTATCACTATGTATGGTTGATGAGGTTGGATGTTATCACTGTGTATGGTTGATGAGGTTGGATGTTATCACTGTGTATGGTTGATGAGTGTGTATTGTTGATGTTATCACTGTGTATGGTTGATGTTATCACTGTGGTTGATGAGGTTGTTATCACTGTGTATGGTTGATGAGGTTGGATGTTATCACTGTGTATGGTTGATGAGGTTGGATGTTATCACTGTGTATGGTTGATGAGGTTGGATGTTATCACTGTGTGTATGGTTGATGAGGTTGGATGTTATCACTGTGTATGGTTGATGAGGTTGGATGTTATCACTGTGTATGGTTGATGAGGTTGGATGTTATCACTGTGTATGGTTGATGAGGTTGGATGTTATCACTGTGTATGGTTGATGAGGTTGGATGTTATCACTGTGTATGGTTGATGAGGTTGGATGTTATCACTGTGTATGGTTGATGAGGTTGGATGTTATCACTGTGTATGGTTGATTGATGTTATCATGAGGTTGGATGTTATCACTGTGTATGGTTGATGAGGTTGGATGTTATCACTGTGTATGGTTGATGAGGTTGGATGTTATCACTGTGTATGGTTGATGAGGTTGGATGTTATCACTGTGTATGGTTGATGAGGTTGGATGTTATCACTGTGTATGAGGTTGATGTTATCACTGTGTAGGTTGATGATGTTATCACTGTGTATGGTTGATGAGGTTGGATGTTATCACTGTGTATGGTTGATGAGGTTGGATGTTATCACTGTGTATGGTTGATGAGGTTGGATGTTATCACTGTGTATGGTTGATGAGGTTGGATGTTATCACTGTGTATGGTTGATGAGGTTGGATGTTATCACTGTGTATGGTTGATGAGGTTGGATGTTATCACTGTGTATGGTTGATGAGGTTGGATGTTATCACTGTGTATGGTTGATGAGGTTGGATGTTATCACTGTGTATGGTTGATGAGGTTGGATGTTATCACTGTGTATGGTTGATGAGGTTGGATGTTATCACTGTGTATGGTTGATGAGGTTGGATGTTATCACTGTGTATGGTTGAGGTTGGATGTTATCACTGTGTATGGTTGATGGGGTTGGATGTTATCACTGTGTATTGTTGTGGTTTGATGTTATCACTGTGTATGGTTGATGAGGTTGGATGTTATCACTGTGTATGGTTGATGGGGTTGGATGTTAGCACTGTGTATGGTTGATGAGGTTGGATGTTATCACTGTGTATGGTTGATGAGGTTGGATGTTATCACTGTGTATGGTTGATGAGGTTGGATGTTATCACTGTGTATGGTTGATGAGGTTGGATGTTATCACTGTGTATGGTTGATGAGGTTGTATGTTATCACTGTGTATGGTTGTTGAGGTTGGATGTTATCACTGTGTATGGTTGATGAGGTTGTATGTTATCACTGTGTATGGTTGATGAGGTTGGATGTTATCACTGTGTATGGTTGATGAGGTTGGATGTTATCACTGTGTATGGTTGATGAGGTTGGATGTTATCACTGTGTATGGTTGATGAGGTTGGATGTTATCACTGTGTATGGTTGAGGTTGGGTGTTATCAATGTGTATGGTTGATGAGGTTGGATGTTATCACTGTGTATGGTTGATGAGGTTGGATGTTATCACTGTGTATGGTTGATGAGGTTGGATGTTATCACTGTGTATGGTTGATGAGGTTGGATGTTATCATATGGTTGTTGTATGGTTGATGAGGTTGGATGTTATCGCTGTGTATGGTTGATGAGGTTTGATGTTATCGCTGAGTATGGTTGATGAGGTTGGATGTTATCGCTGAGTGTGGTTGATGAGGTTGGATGTTATCACTGTGTATGGTTGATGAGGTTGGATGTTATCACTGTGTATGGTTGATGAGGTTGGATGTTATCACTGTGTATGGTTGATGAGGTTGGATGTTATCACTGTGTATGGTTGATGAGGTTGGTTGTTATCACTGTGTATGGTTGATGAGGTTGGATGTTATCACTGTGTATGGTTGATGAGGTTGGATGTTATCACTGTGTATGGTTGATGAGGTTGGATGTTATCACTGTGTATGGTTGATGAGGTTGGATGTTATCACTGTGTATGGTTGATGAGGTTGGATGTTATCACTGTGTATGGTTGATGAGGTTGGATGTTATCACTGTGTATGGTTGATGAGGTTGGATGTTATCACTGTGTATGGTTGATGAGGTTGGATGTTATCACTGTGTATGGTTGATGAGGTTGGATGTTATCACTGTGTATGGTTGATGAGGTTGGATGTTATCACTGTGTATGGTTGATGAGGTTGGATGTTATCACTGTGTATGGTTGATGAGGTTGGATGTTATCACTGTGTATGGTTGATGAGGTTGGATGTTATCACTGTGTATGGTTGATGAGGTTGGATGTTATCACTGTGTATGGTTGATGAGGTTGGATGTTATCACTGTGTATGGTTGATGAGGTTGGATGTTATCACTGTGTATGGTTGATGAGGTTGGATGTTATCACTGTATATGGTTGATGAGGTTGATGTTATCACTGTGTATGGTTGATGAGGTTGGATGTTATCACTGTGTATGGTTGATGAGGTGGGATGTTATCACTGTGTATGGTTGATGAGGTTGGATGTTATCACTGTGTATGGTTGATGAGGTTGGATGTTATCACTGTGTATGGTTGATGAGGTTGGATGTTATCACTGTGTATGGTTGATGAGGTTGGATATTATCACTGTGTATGGTTGATGAGGTTGGATGTTATCACTGTGTATGGTTGATAAGGTTGGATATTATCACTATGTGTGGTTGAGGTTGGATATTATCAATGTGGATGGTTGATGAGGTTGGATGTTATCACTGTGTATGGTTGATGAGGTTGGATGTTATCACTGTGTATGGTTGATGAGGTTGGATGTTATCACTGTGTATGGTTGATGAGGTTGGATTTTATCAATGTGTATGGTTGATGAGGTTGGATGTTATCACTGTGTATGGTTGATGAGGTTGGATGTTATCACTGTGTATGGTTGATGAGGTTGGATGTTATCACTGTGTATGGTTGATGAGGTTGGATGTTATCACTGTGTATGGTTGATGAGGTTGGATGTTATCACTGTGTATGGTTGATGAGGTTGGATGTTATCACTATGTATGGTTGATGAGGTTGGATGTTATCGCTGAGTATGGTTGATGAGGTTTGATGTTATCACTGTGTATGGTTGATGAGGTTGGATGTTATCACTGTGTATGGTTGATGAGGTTGGATGTTATCACTGTGTATGGTTGATGAGGTTGGATGTTATCACTGTGTATGGTTGATGAGGTTGGATGTTATCACTGTGTATGGTTGAGGATGGATGTTATCACTGTGTATGGTTGATGAGGTTGGATGTTATCACTGTGTATGGTTGATGAGGTTGGATGTTATCACTGTGTATGGTTGATGAGGTTGGGTGTTATCACTGTGTATGGTTGATGAGGTTGATGAGGTTGGATGTTATCACTGTGTATGGTTGATGAGGTTGGATGTTATCACTATGTATGGTTGATGAGGTTGGATGTTATCACTGTGTATGGTTGAGGTTGGATGTTATCACTATGTATGGTTGATGAGGTTGGATGTTATCACTGTGTATGGTTGATGAGGTTGGATATTATCACTGTGTATGGTTGATGAGGTTGGATGTTATCACTGTGTATGGTTGATGAGGTTGGATGTTATCACTGTGTATGGTTGATGGTTTGTGTATGGTTGATGAGGTTGGATGTTATCACTGTGTATGGTTGATGAGGTTGGATGTTATCACTGTGTATGGTTGATGAGGTTGGATGTTATCACTGTGTATGGTTGATGAGGTTGGATGTTATCACTGTGTATGGTTGATGAGGTTGGATGTTATCACTGTGTATGGTTGATGAGGTTGGATGTTATCACTGTGTATGGTTGATGAGGTTGGATGTTATCACTGTGTATGTTTGATGAGGTTTGGATGTTATCACTGTGTATGGTTGATGAGGTTGGATGTTATCACTGTGTATGGTTGATGAGGTTGGATGTTATCACTGTGTATGGTTGATGAGGTTGGATGTTATCACTGTGTATGGTTGATGAGGTTGGATGTTATCACTGTGTATGGTTGATGAGGTTGGATGTTATCATTGTATGGTTGATGAGGTTGGATGTTATCACTGTGTATGATTGATTAGGTTCGATGTTATCACTGTGTATGGTTGATGAGGTTGGATGTTATCACTGTGTATGGTTGATGAGGTTGGATGTTATCACTATGTATGGTTGATGAGGTTGGATGTTATCACTGTGTATGGTTGAGGTTGGATGTTATCACTGTGTATGGTTGATGAGGTTGGATGTTTTCACTGTGTATGGTTGAGGTTGGGTGTTATCACTGTGTATGGTTGATGAGGTTGGATGTTATTACTGTGTATGGTTGATGAGGTTGGATGTTATCACTGTGTATGGTTGATGAGGTTGGATGTTATCACTGTGTATGGTTGATGAGGTTGGATGTTATCACTGTGTATGGTTGATGAGGTTGGATGTTATCACTGTGTATGGTTGATGAGGTTGGATGTTATCAATGTGTATGGTTGATGAGGTTGGATGTTATCACTGTGTATGGTTGATGAGGTTGGATGTTATCACTGTGTATGGTTGATGAGGTTGGATGTTATCACTGTGTATGGTTGATGAGGTTGGATGTTATCACTGTGTATGGTTGATGAGGTTGGATGTTATCACTGTGTATGGTTGATGAGGTTGGATGTTATCACTGTGTATGGTTGATGAGGTTGGATGTTATCACTGTGTATGGTTGATGAGGTTGGATGTTATCACTGTGTATGGTTGATGAGGTTGGATGTTATCACTGTGTATGGTTGATGAGGTTGGATGTTATCACTGTGTATGGTTGATGAGGTTGGATGTTATCACTGTGTATGGTTGATGAGGTTGGATGTTATCACTGTGTATGGTTGATGAGGTTGGATGTTATCACTGTGTATGGTTGATGAGGTTGGATGTTATCACTGTGTATGGTTGATGAGGTTGGATGTTATCACTGTGTATGGTTGATGAGGTTGGATGTTATCACTGTGTATGGTTGATGAGGTTGGATGTTATCACTGTGTATGGTTGATGAGGTTGGGTGTTATCACTGTGTATGGTTGATGAGGTTGGATGGTATCACTGTGTATGGTTGATGAGGTTGTATGTAATCACTGTGTATGGTTGATGAGGTTGGATGTTATCACTGTGTATGGTTGATGAGGTTGGATGTTATCACTGTGTATGGTTGATGAGGTTGGATGTTATCACTGTGTATGGTTGTTGAGGTTGGATGTTATTACTGTGTATGGTTGATGAGGTTGGATGTTATCATTGTATGGTTGATGAGGTTGGATGTTATCACTGTGTATGATTGATTAGGTTCGATGTTATCACTGTGTATGGTTGATGAGGTTGGATGGTATCACTGTGTATGGTTGATGAGGTTGGATGTTATCACTGTGTATGGTTGATGAGGTTGGATGTTATCACTGTGTATGGTTGATGAGGTTGGATTTTATCAATGTGTATGGTTGATGAGGTTGGATGTTATCACTGTGTATGGTTGATGAGGTTGGATGTTATCACTGTGTATGGTTGATGAGGTTGGATGTTATCACTGTGTATGGTTGATGAGGTTGGATGTTATCACTGTGTATGGTTGATGAGGTTGGATGATATCACTGTGTATGGTTGATGAGGTTTGATATTATCACTGTGTATGGTTGAGGTTGGGTGTTATCACTGTGTATTGTTGATGAGGTTGGATGTTAGCACTGTGTATGGTTGATGAGGTTGGATATTATCACTGTGTATGGTTGATGAGGTTGGATGTTATCACTGTGTATGGTTGATGAGGTTGGATGTTATCACTGTGTATGGTTGATGAGGTTGGATGTTTTCACTGTGTATGGTTGAGGTTGGGTGTTATCACTGTGTATTGTTGATGAGGTTGGATGTTAGCACTGTGTATGGTTAATGAGGTTTGATGTTATCACTGTGTATGGTTGATGAGGATGGATGTTATCACTGTGTATGGTTGATGAGGTTGGATGTTATCACTGTGTATGGTTGATGGGGTTGGATGTTAGCACTGTGTATGGTTGTGGTTTGATGTTATCACTGTGTATGGTTGATGAGGTTGGATGTTATCACTGTGTATGGTTGATGAGGTTGGATGATATCACTGTGTATGGTTGATGAGGTTGGATGTTATCACTGTGTATGGTTGATGGGGTTGGATGTTATCACTGTGTATGGTTGATGAGGTTGGATGTTAACAACTTTCTTAATTGAAAAACTGATAACCCACTCGTAATGGTTTTTTAGACTGAATTTTGTTGAAATCTAATCAAGCATTAAAAAGAAGTAGCATTTTGAATCAAAATGTTGTCTTATTTTCCCTTCTGGGGCCCTACCCCCAAGTCCCTAGGGGTTGAATCAAATTTCTAAATTTAAGAAATGATTCTCAACTCCCAATGATCTTTGAGAACAAATTTGGTTGAAATCCATTCAAGCATAAAGAAAGAGAAGTATTTTGAAGCAAAACACTGACTTATTTTCCCATTTGGGGCCATGCCCGCCTGCCAATCCCCAGATCCCTTAGGGTTGAATGAACCTCCTGTATGTAAGAAAGAATTCTCCACTCTCAATGATGTTTCAGACAAAATTGGTTGAAATCCATTCAAGCATTAAAGAGGAGTTTTGAAACAAAATATAGTCTTATATTCCATTTTGCTGCCCCGGGTTCTATCCTAATTTGGTGTAATTGGTGAAGGGGAATCAATTTTGTATTAATGACAAGGCCTCAGCTCTCAGGGATTGGGCCAAATACTGGAAATAGAGCAAATTCTCTATTTCCTTTCATTCAGGGTAATGCCTGTATTCTTTTCCAATTTGGTATGAAGCATGCTTGTTTGAAAGGAATTTTTCATCAGCCTGGATTTTTGAATCAATCTTGATTTTTGTATCAGCCTGGAATTTTGATATTAGAGATGTCTGGTGCAATAGGAAAAAAGTAAGTTACTTAATATCCTCCATTTGTACAAGGATATTGTCCAAGTAAGTTACTTAATATCCTCCATTTGTACAAGGATATTGTCCAAGTAAGTTACTTAATATCCTCCATTTGTACAAGGATATTGTCCAAGTAAGTTACTTAATATCCTCCATTTGTACAAGGATATTGTCCAAGTAAGTTACTTAATATCCTCCATTTGTACAAGGATATTGTCCAAGTAAGTTACTTAATATCCTCCATTTGTACAAGGATATTGTCCAAGTAAGTTACTTAATATCCTCCATTTGTACAAGGATATTGTCCAAGTAAGTTACTTAATATCCTCCATTTGTACAAGGATATTGTCCAAGTAAATTACTTAATATCCTCCATTTGTACAAGGATATTGTCCAAGTAAGTTACTTAATATCCTCCATTTGTACAAGGATATTGTCCAAGTAAGTTACTTAATATCCTCCATTTGTACAAGGATATTGTCCAAGTAAGTTACTTAATATCCTCCATTTGTACAAGGATATTGTCCAAGTAAGTTACTTAATATCCTCCATTTGTACAAGGATATTGTCCAAGTAAGTTACTTAATATCCTCCATTTGTACAAGGATATTGTCCAAGTAAGTTACTTAATATCCTCCATTTGTACAAGGATATTGTCCAAGTAAGTTACTTAATATCCTCCATTTGTACAAGGATATTGTCCAAGTAAGTTACTTAATATCCTCCATTTGCACAAGGATATTGTCCAAGTAAGTTACTTAATATCCTCCATTTGTACAAGGATATTGTCCAAGTAAGTTACTTAATATCCTCCATTTGTACAAGGATATTGTCCAAGTAAGTTACTTAATATCCTCCATTTGTACAAGGATATTGTCCAAGTAAGTTACTTAATATCCTCCATTTGTACAAGGATATTGTCCAAGTAAGTTACTTAATATCCTCCATTTGTACAAGGATATTGTCCAAGTAAGTTACTTAATATCCTCCATTTGTACAAGGATATTGTCCAAGTAAGTTACTTAATATCCTCCATTTGCACAAGGATATTGTCCAAGTAAGTTACTTAATATCCTCCATTTGTACAAGGATATTGTCCAAGTAAGTTACTTAATATCCTCCATTTGTACAAGGATATTGTCCAAGTAAGTTACTTAATATCCTCCATTTGCACAAGGATATTGTCCAAGTAAGTTACTTAATATCCTCCATTTGTACAAGGATATTGTCCAAGTAAGTTACTTAATATCCTCCATTTGCACAAGGATATTGTCCAAGTAAGTTACTTAATATCCTCCATTTGCACAAGGATATTGTCCAAGTAAATTACTTAATATCCTCCATTTGTACAAGGATATTGTCCAGAACTTATATTAGAAATTCTTTGTTAAATGACTGAGTAGCTGATTTACCCTGTTGAGCAATGCAGGCCCTTTGGGCCTTTTGTCTATGTTCATATATGGGAACAGTAGTTCAGAGTTTGAATAATATCACTAAAGTTGATATTGAAGTGTAGTTCAGAGTTTGAATTTTATCATTAAAGTTGATATTGAAGTGTAGTTCAGAGTTTGAATCACATTTCATACCTTTCCATTTTCTATTGAACCTTTTTATGATTACAGTGTAGTAAGATGATAAAGTGAACTTGTTTATATTGAATAATGCATGACCAGCTTCAGCTGTAAAGGTCCCTGGATGGAAACCCTTTGCCATTTTTTTTTTATTTTAATTTTTACTCTTTTTCCTGGGGTTTGGTTAACTTATATATCTTAATTGAAGGGTGATCACATGTAATTCTCTTCCAACATTTGAGAAATCTACCTTTGTTGGTCAAAAACAAATACCGTCATGATAGCCAATTTCTCAAAAAATTATGAAAAAAATATGTTTATATAAACCATTGTGAATGATATAACCCTGACATTCATACTTAGTGTCCCTAGATCATAAAACATATCGACAGGATGCAATTTATGCTAATTAATTAAAAGTTCAATAAATGGATTAAACCACCTTTATAGATTAACATCATGCACAGAAATAAACTGATAAATACCATAGAATAAAGACAAGGTTAACATGCTGATAAAGAAATCGCAAGACTATCGAAACTCAGCAGACGGAAACGGACATGGCACGTCCACTTTCTTAAAAGCATTTAGGAATATAGGGATAAAGAGAACACTATTTTTGGGAGCTTTGTTGATGTGACAACCCAGGCTTGCCAAGAAAATGACACTTTGCTTTTTTGTAGAGATGTTCAAATCCTGCTTTTGTGTTCTATATATACAGTAAGAAAAATCTTAAACGTGGTGTTTCAAAACCATTCATTTCAAAATACACTAATTCAAGAATACCAACAAAATTAGACACTGAGGTAATGTCGGGTATTACATTTTGTAAATAGTGAAAATCAAATTAGGTTTCCACATCTGTATATCTAATTGTGTTTAATTATATTTAAACTATATCATTGTGTATCATGAGATTGATAACATATATTGGACATATATAAAACAGATCCAGTACACCAGAACCCATTAGCTCACCATAGGTCAGGGCTTCTTTTTTTCACTTCTTTTTTTGCTACGTAGTTGGTTATTTCAAACATAAATACCTCTCAATAAATTGGTTTTATTCATTGCATTGGATTTTCAGTGAAGCAACACCATGTATGCTAATGACACTACACACACATAGACGATTTCATGAAACCATTATGAGAAAAACACTTAAGGGAGGATGGTGGGGTAGTCTTTTGTTTCAAAAAGGGACTTTTAAAACGTCACTATGTCCAAATTTGACAACATATTGAAATAAGTTATTCAAATATGCAAATTGGATTTTACCTGATATTTCTGGTCAAAGCTTGATCAGAAACTACGTATTATAAAAAGTAATAAACATGGACTAGAAAGGTTAGTTTTTCAATTGCAGATGATTGCAACATAAAAACTGCAGATTGACTATTAAATGTATATCATTAAAGTTGATATTGATGTGTAGTTCAGCACAGGATTTCTATCATTAAAGTTGATATTGATGTGTAGTTCAGCACAGGATTTCTATCATTAAAGTTGATATTGATGTGTAGTTCAGCACAGGATTTCTATCATTAAAGTTGATATTGATGTGTAGTTCAGCACAGGATTTCTATCATTAAAGTTGATATTGATGTGTAGTTCAGCACAGGATTTCTATCATTAAAGTTGATTTTGATGTGTAGTTCAGCACAGGATTTCTATCATTAAAGTTGATATTGATGTGTAGTTCAGCACAGGATTTCTATCATTAAAGTTGATATTGATGTGTAGTTCAGCACAGGATTTCTATCATTAAAGTTGATATTGATGTGTAGTTCAGCACAGGATTTCTATCATTAAAGTTGATATTGATGTGTAGTTCATGGTTAGAATATAAACAAGATTTAATTTTCGAAGGATTGACTTAGCCCAAGTTTGTTTAGGAGATTGATTGTCCTTATTCATACAATATCTGAACATTTCAATGAAATAATGTCTAAATAATTGGGACAACCAATTCAATTTTTTAACATGGATAACTAGAGCAAGATTCCATGCCTTGGAAGAAAAACAAGAGGCCTAGCGGCCTTGACAGTCAGATAAGTAATACTGAATATAAAGGTTAAAGGATATTTATAAAGTGTTATGGAACAGAAATTGTGATACTGAATATAGACAGTGTCATAACATGCATACCATCAAAACTGTCATCCTATACTGATAATTCTTATAAAGTTATTTCCAGTGGGAAATAACCAACGTTATGCTCAAAAATACAATTTTTTTGTGAAAATTACAGTAAAGTCTAAAAGAAATATTCCTCCCCAGGAAGAAATGTCCTGACTCATTTTGGTAATTAAAGCACCTTAAGATGTTTCCATTCATTAAGAGCTTTTGATTTTACCATATCTGGGTGTTGAGAAGAAGATTTTTTAAATTTAAGTCCATTTGACCCCTTCTGACCCTGCCCATCAACCCCTGGGAGTCAGTCAGGATCGAAATGGGCATACAATGAAGCTGTCATACTTCACTCACAATTCTTACCAAGTCTGAAATATTTCCAATGGAAATTCAACAAATTATGCTCAAAAATCTAGTTTTCCTCTAAAAATTATAGTAAACTTTATCACCTCCCCATGGGAAAATGCGAGACCACTGGGCCATGAAATTCACAATTTCCGTATGTTTATTTTGTTTATCTAAATAATTGTTTATACATGACTAATTTTGCCCAGTCCTTTCTCTGTTAAATTATCTTTTAATCTTGTAAGTTTATCTCATTCAGTCTGGGTTTTACTTTAGGTTAGCTTCCTTTAGTCACATGATCAGTCAGTGGTCATTGATCCTTAGAGGGGGTCTCCAGTATTACTTTTAAGTCAGCTTCCTTTAGTCACGTGATCGGTCAGTGGTCATTAATCCTTAGAGGGGGTCTCCAATTAGGGGCATGCGCATCGGTCAGTTTTAATTAGTGTAAGAAGATTAGCCATGAGTCTCTTTGTTCTTGGCACCCACCTGCCGCCCCTGTTCCACCATGTTTTATGTTTTATTTTTGTTTGTTGTGTTATTTTGATTTGTCTTTTTTTGTGTACATGTATTATTTTTGTTGCATTGTCATTACTTGTATCCATGATTTTCTTTGATTTTTTTTTTCCCACTTGTTTCAGGTACATATAGCTATAGGTTAAGTCCATCAAGTGAGACAACACTGGCCCGCTGGTCGGAGCATTGGGTAAACCTACCTCCCAGACCCTTCTGGGAAGGTTGGGGTAGCCGGCTCGCAGCACAGTTTCTTCTTGTTTTGTTGCTATGTGTTATAAATGGTTTTTGCTCCATTCTCATTACTTTCTACATTTATAGTTTTTGGGCTGCTTACATGCTAGCTACAGGTTTACTTTATTTGTCTCATTATTATGTTCATGTTGTATGTTATATAGAGATCATATTGTTATAGCTTTCACTATCCTATGAACCTGCCGGGATTCATCCCTGTAAGTCACGTACATGGCATTGAATTCTGGGGAATTATACCCCCAATTCATTTTATGTTTGTTTTTTGTACTTACATTTGTTACATCATTCCATTTCCATGTTGTTCATAAGTCTATGTAAGTCACGTGCATACACTTTACTCGCAATGAGTATTAATCACACAATTCCGGGATCGCTCTGTGACTCACAATGAGTTCTTACTTGTCACAACTCCGGGATCACTCGGTGTTGCAGTGGGGTTGCCCACTTCACCTTATAACCTTCAGGGTCGCCTGGTGGTTGTGTTAGCTTTTGAGGTTGCCCGGGGATCGCCCCACTTTCACTTAATTATGTTGTAAGTAATTTTGCTTATTTGTAATTAGATAGGTTTTTGTATCTTTGCTTTGTACTAGTTTATATTGTCTTTTTTGTAATTTTAGTAGGAGGGTTAGATAGTGAGCAGCCCCTAAGATTGCCAAAACCTAGTTTAGATTTTTATTCCTATGTCCTGAACAAGGTAAAGTTCGTATTGATGTTTAATAAATTTTCATTTTCTCTGTCAACTGCTGTTTGTGTCATGTATAAAAAAGCACCTAAAGATGTTTCCATTCATGAAGATGCATGATGCACGATGCTGGATGAAGGCTTTGGCTCAGGTGACCTAAAAACCTGCATCAATGGATGCTAAGTATGAAATATATACTTGTACTGAATATCAAGAGCAAGAAATTAATTCATAGTTTGTAGCCATTTATTGCACTGAGTAACCTAGTGACATGTGGAGTGTACATACAAGTATCTATGGTAACATGTACAATCATACAGATATCTATGGTAACATGTACAGTCATACAGGTATCTATGGTAACATGTACAGTCATACAGGTATCTATGGTAACATGTACAGTCATACAGGTATCTATGGTAACATGTACAATCATACAGATATCTATGGTAACATGTACAGTCATACAGGTATCTATGGTAACATGTACAGTCATACAGGTATCTATGGTAACATGTACAGTCATACAGGTATCTATGGTAACATGTACAGTCATACAGGTATCTATGGTAACATGTACAGTCATACAGGTATCTATGGTTTAGCAAGTACAATCATACAGGTATCTATGGTAACATGTATGATCATACAGGTATCTATGGTAACATGTACAATCATACAGATATCTTTGGTAACATGTACAGTCATACAGATATCTATGGTTTAGCAAGTACAATCATACAGGTATCTATGGTAACATGTATGATCATACAGGTATCTATGGTAACATGTACAATCATACAGATATCTTTGGTAACATGTACAGTCATACAGATATCTATGGTTTAGCAAGTACAATCATACAGGTATCTATGGTAACATGTATGATCATACAGGTATCTATGGTAACATGTACAATCATACAGATATCTTTGGTAACATGTACAATCATACAAGTCTCTCTAGAAGAACACATACAAATGTACTTCAGTGGTTAATCTAGGTCCAAGTATGCAGGTAATTTCATGGTAGTGTATACACACATATACAAGTATTTTACATCGAACCAAAGCTGTTAATTTAAATAATTTATATACATATCTATAAGTATATATAGACAAGTCATTTCAATAAAAACTCCATATGTCCTCTAATTATGTCACAAATGTAACAATCCAGTCCACACAGACACACACACAGCACACAATCACCCTACTGTTACACACACTCCAGTCCACACAAATACACACAGCACAAACTCACCCTACTGCTACACACAATCCAGTCCACACAGACACACACACACAGCACACACTCACTCTACTGCTACACACACTTCAGTCAACAAAGACACGCACAGAGCACACAGACACACACATAGCACACACTCACCCTACTGTTACAAACACTCCAGTCAACAAAGACACACACACAGAGCACACACTCACCCTACTGTTACAAACACTCCAGTCAACAAAGACACGCACAGAGCACACAAATACACACACAGCACACACTCACTCTACTGCTACACACAATCCAGTCCACACAGACACACACACAGCACACACTCACTCTACTGCTACACACACTTCAGTCAACAAAGACACACACAGAGCACACACTCACTCTACTGCTACACACTCCAGTCAACAAAGACATGCACAGAGCACACACTCACCCTACTGTTACACACACTCCAGTCCACAAAGACACATATAGCACACAATCACCCTACTGTTACACACACTAGAGTCTGCACAGACACACACACACAGCACACAATCACCCTACTGTTACACACACTAGAGTCTGCACAGACACACACACACAGCACACAATCACCCTACTGTTACACACACTCCAGTCCACAAAGACACATATAGCACACAATCACCCTACTGTTACACACACTATCACATACACACCTGCAACAACAGCACCTACTAAAACTATTAACCTGGAGTTTGGCCTCTTACTACAATTTTGATACTTCCACAATGGGGTTTTGGTGATATTAAAATGCATCAAAGGAAAAGATCATGCAAAATTTAAAAATAGTATCACATTAAAACAAAAAATCACTGTCAAATCTGGTGCCCTTTTATTATGAATTTTCTCAAGTTCTGCTGCCAGTTGACCTTGAAATGACAATTGGTAAAAGATGCACATGACTCAAGAGGCCCATGAACCTTAACAGTCATCCGACTAAAAAAACCTATGTATAAAAGAGGCCAAATAGGTCTGAAATAAATTACCCCATTACTCTACAGTTTATACAGAAGACATTGTTACTTCATCAAGACATTGTCTGCAACTTGAAATCATATTCTTTATACATGCAATACGCAAATCAACATTACACCTGACATATTTCTTGTTGAAAAAGCAAGCTACAGGCCTCATATCAAGACCTTTTGCCTTTTGGTTATTGAAAAGAAGTTGCTTAAGCATTTTAACACATCTGACCACTGTAACCTTGAAAGCTAGTCCAATATTAGCACCCTGGTTCAATGAGTTATTGAGAAGTCATTTAAACACATTTGAAATCTGAAAGTGAGTCTATGTCATTCATATTAACAAAGTAGGTAGCCCTACATCCTAGCATGCTACAAGACTAATATTATCATCCTGGTTATTAAGAAGAAGTTGCTTAAACATTTCAATACATTTGATCCCTGTGACCTTTCAAGCAGATCAAGGCCATCCCTATTAACCAAGGATCAATTAACTTTCTGAATTTAAGAAATGAAACAAGATCTTGTCTAACTTCCCCTTTTGGGGCCCTGCCCTAAAGTCCCTAGGTGTTGAATCAACTTTCTGAATTTAAGACATAAGTTTCTACTATCAATAATGTTTTAGACCAAATTTGGTTGAAATCCATTCAAGGCTCAAAACAGAGTAGTGTTTTAAAGCAAAATGTTGTTTAATTTTCCATTTTGGGGCCCTGCCCCAAAGTCCCTCGGGTTGCATCAAATTTCTGAATTTAAGGAAGAGTTTCTGATGAATCAGGCCAAAGCTTGTTGAAATGCCACTCAGCCCAAAAGGAGAAGGGTTTTAAATCTAGCCTACTTGGCCTTGACACTTTTTAACTGTCACTGATTTGAGGAAACTAGATAATTAATATTAACTAATAACAACTTTTCAAAACCTATCTTTCTAGTTACATCATATCAATCTATGTTCAACTTTGATCCTCAACACATTGTGAGGGTTGACCAGAACTATCCAACAATACCTCAGGGAAATGCAGAAAGTCTTAATATGAAGCACTATAGAATTAATTCTTCTCACCTCTTGTCACTGTGTAGAATATTTATTTGAAGAAACATTATAGCACTTTATCCCAGGTAGCTACCAAGGGAGCTATGTAAAGAAACAAGAACCTCATAGGACCTGTATCGTTCACCTGAATCTTAAAGCCTAGCAATAGTATACATGCCGATAGATTTCAAATACGTCCAAATTATAGCTCCGTTACTTAACCTGTTTGGTAGGACTAGACCAATGGGTAAATTCTTACAACATGACTGTCTTTCTCTTTTGATGTGTTTTGTAAAAAAAATGTTCCTTACAAAGGATGGATGCTACATTACCCCTATAGCTCGCTTGGCCTCCAGGCAAGGTGAGCTTTAAACTAACACCAAACACCACAAGATTGGCAAAAATGGCATTTGTTTATAATACCAGTAAACAATTACTGTAATTACTAACATTCTAATTAGAGATCTTGTGAATCAGATCTTGTACACAGGTTAGTGGAAGATCTTGTGAATCAGATCTTGTATACAGGTTAGTGGAAGATCTCCTGAATCAGATCTTGTATACAGGTTAGTGGAAGATCTCATGAATCAGATCTTGTATACAGGTTAGTGGAAGATCTTGTGAATCAGATCTTGTATACAGGTTAGTGGAAGATCTCCTGAATCAGATCTTGTATACAGGTTAGTGGAAGATCTCCTGAATCAGATCTTGTATACAGGTTAGTGGAAGATCTCATGAATCAGATCTTGTATACAGGTTAGTGGAAGATCTTGTGAATCAGATCTTGTATACAGGTTAGTGGAAGATCTCATGAATCAGATCTTGTAAAGAGGCTATAATGGAAGATCACACAACGTATGAAGATAAAACTTGACCTAAGGAATGAACGCATCTTAAAGGACATGACACACTCATTTCATACAGACTTTTGTTATCAATATTGACCAGGACATGACACAATCATTTCATACAGACTTTTGTTATCAATATTGACCAGGACATGACACACTCATTTCATACAGACTTTTGTTATCAATATTGACCAGGACATGACACAATCATTTCATACAGACTTTTGTTATCAATATTGACCAGGACATGACACACTCATTTCATACAGACTTTTGTTATCAATATTGACCAGGACATGACACACTCATTTCATACAGACTTTTGTTATCAATATTGACCAGGACATGACACACTCATTTCATACAGACTTTTGTTATCAATATTGACCAGGACATGACACACTCATTTCATACAGACTTTTGTTATCAATATTGACCAGGACATGACACAATCATTTCATACAGACTTTTGTCATCAATATTGACCAGGATATGACACAATCATTTCATACAGACTTTTGTTATCAATATTGACCAGGACATGACACAATCATTTCATACAGACTTTTGTTATCAATATTGACCAGGACATGACACATCCATTACTTTTGATTTTATTTATTTGCATATGTAAATACATAAGATCTATTATTTACACTTAATAAATAAAAACAAATTGATCTTTTCTGATTTATCTCCAATGTGATCATGTTTTTGTTGATCAGTGTAGCATGTCCCAGGATGACAAAGAGTTATGATTTTACTAAGCCATCAGTTAAAGTATAAAAATTTTCCTGATGTATGAAAACAAATCTCAGGTCCTAATCTTGGCCAAATCTTTCAATAATTTCTCACACAACAAGAGGCTCATAAAGGGCCTGTATCACTCACGTTTGTTTGACGGAAATTGCTTTATCAAACTCAAGGCAAAGGAATTCTAAATGTTTATATCTATTTTCCCATTTGCCAAAACCCCTCGGTCAAAAAACCCTCCATACAAAGTCTACTTTACCCTAATATTCCAACAGCCACAGAAGGGTTTTAAAATCAAATTATTCACCCTAGAATAATTCTAACCAAATTTGGTCAAAATCCAGACTTGATTAGTAGTGTTTTAACCCTTTCGGTGCCGTAGGCGACTAAAGTCGACATGCAGACAGGCCGATGTAGGCGACTAAAGTCGACATGCAGACAGGCCGCCGTAGGCGACTATGGTCAACAATTTTTCCAATGTTTTCGTATTTTTTTTCCGGGAAATATTTGGCGCTGAGCTGTACATTGTAAGAGATAATTATATAAACCTGGAACTAGGAACTGGGAACTTAGGCAGACGACAGCTGCCACAGTACAGCATAAGGTCACCATGGTCTTTTGGACAATAAGGACCTCCAAATTACAGCATAAGGTCACCATGGTCTTTTGGACAATAAGGACCTCCACGGTACAGCATAAGGTCACCTTGGTCTTTTGGACAATAAGGACCTCAACAGTGCAGCATAAGGTCACCATGGTCTTTTGGACAATAAGGACCTCCACGGTACAGCATACGGTCACCTTGGTCTTTTGGACAATAAGGACCTCCACGGTACAGCATAAGGTCACCATGGTCGTTTGGACAATAAGGACCTCCACAGTACAGCATAAGGTCACCTTGGTCTTTTGGACAATAAGGACCTCCACAGTACAGCATAAGGTCACCATGGTCTTTTGGACAATAAGGACCTCCACAGTGCAGCATAAGGTCACCTTGGTCTTTTGGACAATAAGGACCTCCACGGTACAGCATAAGGTCACCATGGTCGTTTGGACAATAAGGACCTCCACGGTACAGCATAAGGTCACCTTGGTCTTTTGGACAATAAGGACCTCCACGGTACAGCATAAGGTCACCTTGGTCGTTTGGACAATAAGGAATTCCATGGTACAGCATAAGGTCACCTTGGTCTTTTGGACAATAAGGACCTCAACAGTACAGCATAAGGTCACCTCGGTCACTTGAACAATAAGGACCTAATAAAAATATGTTGTAAACCACATACTATTTCCTGCCTGTATGGAAGTCTAAAATATTTCAAAACATTTTCAAGCCAACAATTCTGTGAGATAACTTATAATATAGTTATATATAACACATCACACAAAGACATGACAGAGGTGTATCTACTGAAAAGCCTGACAATCATAGTGTTTTGTTTAAATCATCTTTCCAATAAAAGTTGCCAAATCCTATGTTCATATTTCCTCCCGAAGAGCATGTCTTTTCTCATGAATCATATTCTGCTTGACATCTATCTTAAATATGATGAAAGAAATGAGTGATAAACTGACCAGTCATCACCTTTCTCTGTCAAAAAATATCACTTCAGCAAAAGTGTCAGAATGCAGATACTGCTATTAATATCTGCCTCGAGTAAGAGAAAGTAAGAGAAAGCAATCGAAATGACTGAGAAAGGAAATTGGCTATTGAAGGATGAGGCTTAGATGAAAAGGGTCTCTGCATCAGCAATCCACTGTATATATAAACCTGTTCTTGTTAAAAAATTATAAAAACGAAATCGAAACTGATAAGACTGAAAACATCATATCATGAAGTTCTATAGGAATCTCCACACTCACCAAGTTCAGACGTCTTCATACTCGTAAAGTACTACTGAAACTTGTGTAAAGATGTTCACACCTATACACAAACCTGAGTATCTAATCACACTCTAGTGTCTTCTATCAATAATACCAATTAAAATCAAATTCTCACACAACCATGTGACTGCTTTCTTACATGCATACAAGGTATAAGAAATGGTTATATGATTATCAACATACAAATTTATGGTTAAATATTAATTTTTTACATTCGAAACATTTTACAAGAATCTTGTCCCCATATAGTTTGTCACTCCAGTTGGATGGGAAATAATATGATCGGCACAGCAGTAATCCCCAAAAACTAAAACAATCAAAAACAGAGTATAAAAAATACCTTCAACTGATCAATATTGCTCCCAATGATACTAAAAGCTTCACACCTTACAATTCCCTTTATCTGCAAACACAAGACGAATATTGATAAAGCATTAAAATATCAGGACATACTAAAACCAACATCTTTAATAGCTTAATCACTATATACAATTTTCTTCTATTAAGTTGACATTCTTGTCTTACAAACAAGTGTTTTATTTCTTTTACAATATATACACATCCACTATACATCACAAAGTCTCCAACAACTCTGGCCTTCAACCAGACATGGCGATTTAGTCAGTATATCCTAAGTGTATGCAGTCCATTGATTAATGAAGGTCAGCCACGTTTTCACGTAGATTAAGTACAATAGGAAATACCAGATCTAAATTATGTACAGTGTAGGCCCTGCTAATGTACATGCAGTGTAGGCCCTGCTAATAATGTAGGCCCTGCTCATGTACAGGTACAGTGTAGGACCCACTAATGTACAGATAGTGTAGACTCCATAGAGTACAGGTTCATTGTGGGCCCTGCGAATATACCATGTATGCCCAGCTGGTGTACAGGAACATTGTTGACCCCACTAGTGTACAAGTAGAGTGTAGGGCCTGCTAGTGTACTGGTACAGTGTAGGCCCCACTAATGTACAGGTACAGTGTAGGCCCCACTAATGTACAGGTAGAGTGTAGGCCCTCCTAACATACCGGTACAGTGTAGGCCCCACTAATGTACAGGTACAGTGTAGGCCCCACTAACATACAGGTACAGTGTAGGCCCTGCTAACATACAGGTACAGTGTAGTCCCCACTAACATACAGGTACAGTGTAGGCCCTGCTAACATACAGGTACAGTGTAGGTCCTGCTAACATACAGGTACAGTGTAGGCCCCACTAATGTACAGGTACAGTGTAGCCCTGCTAACATACAGGTACAGTGTAGGCCCTGCTAACATACAGGTACAGTGTAGGTCCTGCTAACATACAGGTACAGTGTAGGCCCCACTAATGTACAGGTACAGTGTAGCCCTGCTAACATACAGGTACAGTGTAGGCCCCACTAATGTACAGGTACAGTGTAGCCCTGCTAACATACAGGTACAGTGTAGGCCCTCCTAACATACAGGTACATTGTAGGCCCCACTAATTTACAGGTACAGTGTTGGCCCCACTAACATACAGGTACAGTGTAGGCCCCACTAACATACAGGTACAGTGTAGGCCCTGCTAACATACAGGTACAGTGTAGGCCCCACTAATGTACAGGTACAGTGTAGGCACCACTAATGTACAGGTACAGTGTAGCCTTGCTAACATACAGGTACAGTGTAGGCCCTGCTAACATACAGGTACAGTGTAGTCCCCACTAACATACAGGTACAGTGTAGGCCCTGCTAACATACAGGTACAGTGTAGGTCCTGCTAACATACAGGTACAGTGTAGGCCCCACTAATGTACAGGTACAGTGTAGGCCTGCTAACATACAGGTACAGTGTAGGCCCTGCTAACATACAGGTACAGTGTAGGTCCTGCTAACATACAGGTACAGTGTAGGCCCCACTAATGTACAGGTACAGTGTAGCCCTGCTAACATACAGGTACAGTGTAGGCCCCACTAATGTACAGGTACAGTGTAGCCCTGCTAACATACAGGTACAGTGTAGGCCCTCCTAACATACAGGTACATTGTAGGCCCCACTAATTTACAGGTACAGTGTTGGCCCCACTAACATACAGGTACAGTGTAGGCCCCACTAACATACAGGTACAGTGTAGGCCCTGCTAACATACAGGTACAGTGTAGGCCCCACTAATGTACAGGTACAGTGTAGGCACCACTAATGTACAGGTACAGTGTAGCCTTGCTAACATACAGGTACAGTGTAGGCCCTGCTAACATACAGGTACAGTGTAGGCCCTGCTAACATACAGGTACAGTGTAGCCCTGCTAACATACAGGTACAGTGTAGGCCCCACTAATGTACAGGTACAGTGTAGCCCTGCTAACATACAGGTACAGTGTAGGCCCTATTAATGAACAGGTAAAGTGTAGGCCCCACTAATGTACAGGTACAGTGTAGGCCCCACTAGGTACAGATACAGTGTAGGCCTTACTAACATACAGGTACAGTGTAGGCCCCACTAGGTACAGATACAGTGTAGGTCCTACTAACATACAGGTACAGTGTAGGCCTTACTAACATACAGGTACAGTGTAGGCCCCACTAGGTACAGATACAGTGTAGGCCCTACTAACATACAGGTACAGTGTAGCCCTGCTAACATACAGGTACAGTGTAGGTCCCACTAACATACAGGTAGAGTGTAGGCCCTACTAGTGTGCAGGTACAGTGTAGCCCTGCTAACATACAGGTTAAGTGTAGGCCCCACTAATGTACAGGTACAGTGTAGGCCCCACTAGTGTACAGGTACATTGTAGTGACGATCATCCTCTGCCAGCAGACTGATAATTGGCTGTTGGTTGTCATCATTGTCTGGATAGTAGGACACAAAATCATCCTGGCCAAACTGACTGAGGCGGAACACACATATACGGACTCCAAGTACATGTCCTAGTAGAAACATTTCCACCTGAAACAAACAACAAAATTTTCATATTTGGATACATAAAATAAAAGGATAAAGGCTCCAATCTGTTATCAATACACAAATGGTACCTGTTCTAGACAAGACAAGTATTTATATTCTTTAGACTCACCTGCTCAAGGCCTGCTGTAGCTCCGACACAGTTGAGGTGATTAGTGACAAATTTAGCAGGTGTATCAGATGTGTCCCTTGCAAATAAGAGCCACACAAACAAGGGAACATCAGCTCCTGTCTGACTTTTGTTGTAAAGGCGCACTCCTTCAAGCAGCATTAGCAGTTTCACACCTTCCATCAGCATCACGTCACCAGCAGGATCAGAGTTCAGCAAGGACATAGCCCAAAGACGGCGCTCTTCATACAATGACATCTGCTCCACATCCTCAAACTGTAAATCGCAATGCAACAATTGGAAATGAAATGATTAAGGGAATGACATCAATCAACAGACACCAAAATATCAATCTAAGGATGACTCAAAACTCTTGGGAAAACCACCATCATCAGAAATTTCTTAAAAGACTCTTTGATATTGTAGTCTGTAGGAAAGATATACTAAATATGAGGTACACAAAAAGTGGTAGAACTCAAGGCCCTGCCGAGGGCTGACCATGAGGGACACAAAAAGTGGTAGAACTCAAGGCCCTGCCGAGGGCTGACCATGAGGGACACAAAAAGTTGTAGAACTCAAGGCCCTGCCGAGGGTTGACCATGAGGGGCACAAAAAGTGGTAGAACTAAAGGCCCTGCCGAGGGCTGACCATGAGGGACACAAAAAGTGGTAGAACTCAAGGCCCTGCCCAGGGCTGACCATGAGGGACACAAAAAGTGGTAGCTTTCAAGGCCCTGCCGAGGGCTGACCATGAGGGACACAAAAAGTGGTAGAACTCAAGGCCCTGCCGAGGGCTGACCATGAGGGACACAAAAAGTGGTAGAACTCAAGGCCCTGCCGAGGGCTGACCATGAGGGACACAAAAAGTGGTAGAACTCAAGGCCCTGCCGAGGGCTGACCATGAGGGACACAAAAAGTGGTAGAACTCAAGGCCCTGCCGAGGGCTGACCATGAGGGACACAAAAAGTGGTAGAACTCAAGGCCCTGCTGAGGGGTGACCATGAGGTTGGCATATTTCTGTCCTACAGACACACAAAATGAAGAGAATTTTTCTCTCATTTTCAAACATCATAATATCAAAAACAGTCGTAACTTATCTCTGCTGAACTCAAACGGTCAACATGATTTCTGAATTTAAACTTTTTCAACGATGCATTTTGTAAAAAGATGACAGCAAAAACATGATTCTCCATACCCATATTTAGAAAACATAGTTTGTATTAAAGAATGTCACCTCAACATCAAGCAACACCAATATCTGTATTCAAGGACTGGTTGTCTCCTTATATGGAGTAGTGTGTCTGATCTGTGAAGTCATGCGTGAATAGTCTCGACATTATTTTTACTATGTATCTGTGAAGCTATGCGTGGATAGTCTCAACATTATTTTTACTATGTATCTGTGAAGCCATGCGTGGATAGTCTTGACATTATTTTTACTATGTATCTGTGAAGCCATGCGTGGATAGTCTCGACATTATTTTTACTATGTATCTGTGAAGCCATGCGTGGATAGTCTCGACATTATTTTTACTATGTATCTGTGAAGCCATGTGTGGATAGTCTCGACATTATTTTTACTATGTATCTGTGAAGCCATGCGTGGATAGTCTCGACATTATTTTTACTATGTATCTGTGAAGCCATGCGTGGATAGTCTCGACATTATTTTTACTATGTATCTGTGAAGCCATGCGTGGATAGTCTCGACATTATTTTTACTATGTATCTGTGAAGCCATGTGTGGATAGTCTCGACATTATTTTTACTATGTATCTGTGAAGCCATGCATGGATAGTCTCGACATTATTTTTACTATGTATCTGTGAAGCCATGCGTGGATATTCTTTTTTACTATGAGTGTGATATACATATACATGTAGTCTTAAGTCACTGCTTGTATCTGGCACGTTAAGGTTCAGTATTATTGAACATTAAGCCACTAATATGTTGATTTATAATCTTACATTACATAACTTTTTTTTTTGTAACTTTTTATTTTTTTCTTCAAACAGGATACATTGCAAGACAATAAACATACCACACTTTCTCATTTATATTTTATATCCCATTCAGCTTTTCTTCTTTCAGTCACTCATCATACACCTACATTCATACATCACCTTCACTTCATCTATACAACACTCCCAACTGGTATATTAATTATATAGAATATATTCATTCATCCTTCACCTATACTACATTCACTCATATTTCACCTGCACCTCATTTATATAACAAAAACACTCATAAAAGATTGATTCACTTATATTTCATACACTACATTTTCACTAATTCTTCATATATATATCATACACCTATACAAACTCCCCTGAAGGATGTGTTCACTCATTTTTCCACTATGTATACATATTCACTCATTCTTTACCTATACAACACCTATACAAACATTCTTACATGTTATTATCACTCATACTTCACCCACTCAAAAAACACAGAACAAATACACATAACTACATAAAAGGAATATATCTCAGAAGGAGAAAGAGAGGAGAGAGAGAGAGAGAGAAGAGAGAGAGAGAGAGAAATTAAGAGGGAGCTGCCTGGGAATGTATAACCACATACTAGAAACACAAATTTATGATGCTAAGTTATCTCAATTAACTTTTCCCATTTCCTCCATACTTTTTAAAACTCATTCAGTACCAGATTCCCTTT
Source organism: Ylistrum balloti (assembly GCF_031769215.1). Lineage (NCBI taxonomy): Eukaryota > Metazoa > Mollusca > Bivalvia > Pectinida > Pectinidae > Ylistrum > Ylistrum balloti. Next base: position 114,495 of record NW_026782730.1, read on the forward strand.
TCCAGTAGCTATGAATTTCTGGACACAATATGTTTCCTTAATTAGATTCTTGAGACCATGAATAGATAATTCCGTTTTTAAACATCTAGAGCTATAGATGTACTGTTTCATTATCAATATTATTGTGTTGTCCACTACAAAATTGATATTGTTCCTATTCAATATTCCAAATAAAAAGGATTCTTTATTATATGCAAAAGGTATTGAAAGACTGTCCACAAGATATTCAAAATTCTGTAAAAATCTTTGTACTTTTTCACATTCCCATAGGGCATGAATAATTGTTTCTGGTTCTGTTCCACACTGGAAACAGGAAGAACTATTTTCTATCCCTATTTTTGATAGGTAAGTGTTAGTAGTTAAAATATGCTGATTTATCCTATACTGTAACCAGTGTAATTTGGTATTTTTTGTTACTTTAAAAGGCAATTTGTATATTTGTTTCCATTTTTCGTCACTGTATACAAACATGGTGTTCCATTTTTGTTTACCTGTAGACAATGTATTGTTGTGACATAATAAAAGATAAAAATCTTTTGATCCTTTTTTATTTTTAAAGTAAATCTCAAAAGCCTTTGGTAACTATGGGTATACAACTGGATGATTGGTAATATCTGTGTCAGAAATAAGCTTTTTAACAATATGAATTACCCCCTGATATTCTAAAAAATTAGTTGGCACGCCATATCTGGTTACAAATTCCTGAAAACTATAGAAGACTCCTGAATTAATATTCTTTATCAAATCATTAATTATCATAACCCCTTTGGAGTACCATTTCTTATAAAAAAGCGTCTTGTCCCCCACTCTTATCTTATTGTTATGCCAAAGTGGTGTTTTTAATATTGATGTTGTCTTATTTGAGAAAAGTTCCTTTGTCCGGCTAAGTTCTATGTGAGCTTTAAAGACATCTTTCCAAAACTGATTTTTACATATTTTGAGGTATTCATTTATAAATTGTGGTCCACAACTCATTAACATAGTTATATCAATGTTTACATTACATAACTTGATATTACTACATCAAGTTGCATTGTAACAGTAGGAACGAGTCAGCTTATGCTCAGAGCTGTTGATCAAGTACAATGAACCATGATGACATGTGAAATCTAAGACTTGTTAGGTGATGGTAATCATTATATGTACTGTGACAACAGGTGTGATATAACACTTGTTAGGAGATGATAATTATCACAAGTGGCACAGGTACACAGAATAACAAACTTATTACTGTATGGGCCTTGAGCTTGATGTACAGATTTCATGAGAGTATAGATCATTTGGTGTAAAATTTGTATTGACAGACCTACTAAATATACTAAATGGACTCATTATTAGTACATAAAATCAAATAGCCACTCCAGGCAAGATCTACAAAAATAATACATAATGGTATGTGTAACTCCAGCCACATTGTTCACTTGACACTTTATCCATACCTTGGAGAATAAGTAAGTAAGGCAGGCTTTCATCTGTGACAGTGGTTCCTGTGGGGCAAGACGACCAGCAAAGTTCCAGTTGCTGAGATTGGAGGCAGGATCAGTAAAAGTCCTTTCTAGGGTAGAAAGGGTGTCATCAAGTGATCCCCACATACCCCTCAGACTGAGCATATCACACAAACACTGGAACACACATCCACGGATCCCACAGTAATTGTCTCCCCTTATCTGCTGCAGGCTCTGACAGTTGGTTACCGTGAATACCTCTGTGTAGGCCTAACAAAGGCAAAGCAAAATATCACTCTTCTCTCTAAAATTTATTTTTATCAAGATTTCAATTTAGATTCAACCAGCATTTACAGATAAAACACTAAAGTTAAGTGTTCTATTCAGCAATGCACAGATGTATCTATATGTTTGTGAACAATGTCAGTTGGTTCTGTATGAAGAAGAAACAAGACATATCTATTTTTGGCTGCCATGTTATAAATTTCTTATCAAGCTCAAATGAAATAAGCAAACAAAAAGAACAAAAAGATCTTCAAGGAAGTCATAGAATAAATACTTTATATATATGTATAAAGTAACCAACAACTCCATGTCATATTTAAAATGTCTTCCTGGTGACAAAATCAATACAAGAAGACCCAGCTTTTTCTCAGATAGAACATGTACAAATAAGAATTTAACGTGAATAATTCCATCCAAGTGACCTGAATGTAAATAGGTACATATTCTGTTTAGGGAGCCTCAGAGCTTCTAAATTTGATCCACTTGCATTTTGGTAGCTCCTAATTCTTTAAATTAGTCTCTTATATGAGTATGCACAACTACTAACGTTTTTTTCAACACCTGATTTAAGGTATTGCATCGTTTGCAAACCAACTTCTTTATAATCATATATACAGATGTAAAAACGCTCTAATATGTACCTGTTTGATGGTAATGGCTTTCTCTGTTTCTCCTCTCCATTCTTGCTCAGCATATTCCAACATATTCACATGTTCCCCAACTTGGACCTGACCTGTGGTTATCAAAATTTTATCATTTTGAATATGTCAGTTTTGTCCTCAGATAAGATATACTTGGTTACTGTCGTCCCAGAGAAGTGGTTCCCTCAAATAACTGATTCTAACTGTAATATTTCCTCGCTGAAGATTATATAGTACATCAATACATAAATCACAGTTGTCAAAAACAAAAATAATCTTGACCTAATAACCTACATACAGTACTCACTGATTTGACTTCCAAATGACCTTGACCTAATAAGACCCACACACTGTACCTTATGTAATCATGAAGAATCCCTAGTTGTACTGAAACTTAATCATCAAAAATCTCTAGTTATACTGACACCTAAATATGAGAATCTCTAGTTATACTGAAACTTGATCTTCAGGAATCTTTAGTTATACTGAAACTTAATCATGAAGAATCTCTAGTTATACTGAAACCTAAACATGAAGATTCTCTAGTTATACTGAAACCTTATCATGGAGAATCTCTAGTTATACTGAAACCTTATCATGAAGAATCTCTAGTTATACTGAAACCTAAACATGAAGATTCTCTAGTTATACTGAAACCTTATCATGGAGAATCTCTAGTTATACTGAAACCTTATCATGAAGAATCTCTAGTTATACTGAAACCTTATCATGAAGAATCTCTAGTTATACTGAAACTTAATCATGAAGAATCTCTAGTTATACTGAAACCTTAATCTCTAGTTATACTGAAACCTTATCATGAAGAATCTCTAGTTATACTGAAACCTTATCATGAAGAATCTCTAGTTATACTGAAACTTAATCATGAAGAATCTCTAGTTATACTGAAACTTAATCATGAAGAATCTTTAGTTATACTGAAACCTTATCATGAAGAATCTCTAGTTATACTGAAACCTTATCATGAAGAATCTCTAGTTATACTGAAACTTGATTGTGAAGAATCTCTAGTTATACTGAAACCTTATCATGAAGATTCTCTAGTTATACTGAAACCTTATCATGGAGAATCTCTAGTTATACTGAAACCTTATCATGAAGAATCTCTAGTTATACTGAAACCTTATCATGAAGAATCTCTAGTTATACTGAAACCTTATCATGAAGAATCTCTAGTTATACTGAAACCTTATCATGAAGAATCTCTAGTTATACTGAAACTTAATCATGAAGAATCTCTAGTTATACTGAAACCTTATCATGAAGAATCTCTAGTTATACTGAAACCTTATCATGAAGAATCTCTAGTTATACTGAAACCTTATCATGAAGAATCTCTAGTTATACTGAAACTTAATCATGAAGAATCTCTAGTTATACTGAAACCTTATCATGAAGAATCTCTAGTTATACTGAAACTTGATAGTGAAGAATCTCTAGTTATACTGAAACCTTATCATGAAGATTCTCTAGTTATACTGAAACCTTATCATGGAGAATCTCTAGTTATACTGAAACCTTATCATGAAGAATCTCTAGTTATACTGAAACCTTATCATGAAGAATCTCTAGTTATACTGAAACCTTATCATGAAGAATCTCTAGTTATACTGAAACCTTATCATGAAGAATCTTTAGTTATACTGAAACTTAATCATGAAGAATCTCTAGTTATACTGAAACTTGATCTTCAGGAATCTTTAGTTATACTGAAACCTTATCATGAAGAATCTCTAGTTATACTGAAACCTTATCATGAAGAATCTCTAGTTATACTGAAACTTAATCATGAAGAATCTCTAGTTATACTGAAACTTAATCATGAAGAATCTCTAGTTATACTGAAACTTTATCATGAAGAATCTCTAGTTATACTGAAACTTGATCTTCAGGAATCTTTAGTTATACTGAAACCTTATCATGAAGAATCTCTAGTTATACTGAAACTTGATCTTCAGGAATCTTTAGTTATACTGAAACCTTATCATGAAGAATCTCTAGTTATACTGAAACTTGATCTTCAGGAATCTTTAGTTATACTGAAACCTTATCATGAAGAATCTCTAGTTATACTGAAACCTTATCATGAAGAATCTCTAGTTATACTGAAACCTTATCATGAAGAATCTTTAGTTAAACTGAAACTTGATCTTCAGGAATTTTTAGTTATACTGAAACTTGATTGTGAAGAATCTTTAGTTATACTGAAACCTAATCATGAAGAATCTCTAGTTATACTGAAACCTTATCATGAAGAATCTCTAGTTATACTGAAACTTTATCATGAAGATTCTCTAGTTATACTGAAACTTGATTGTGAAGAATCTTTAGTTATACTGAAACCTTATCATGAAGAATCTCTAGTTATACTGAAACTTGATTGTGAAGAATCTCTAGTTATACTGAAACCTTATCATGAAGAATCTCTAGTTATACTGAAACCTTATCATGAAGAATCTCTAGTTATACTGAAACCTTATCATGAAGAATCTCTAGTTATACTGAAACTTGATTGTGAAGAATCTCTAGTTATACTGAAACCTTATCATGAAGAATCTTCAGTTATACTGAACTATGATTGTGAAGAATATCACTATCTCTTGATAGAAGTTACTGGAAAACAGACCTGACATACTAATTAATGGTGATCCATCTACCTGTACAAAACGGACCTGACATACTTATTAATGGTGATCCATCTACCTGTAGAAAACAGACCTGACATACTTATTAATGGTGATCCATCTACCTATAGAAAACAGACCTGACATACTAATTAATGGTGATCCATCTACCTGTAGAAAACAGACCTGCTAATCCATGGTGATCCATCTACCTGTACAAAACAGACCTGCTAATTCATGGTGGTCCATCTACCTGTACAAAACAAGCCTGATATTAATGGTGATCAATCTACCTGTACAAAACAGACCTGACATACTAATTAATGGTGATCAATCTACCTGTACAAAACAGACCTGTTAATTCATGGTGATCCATCTACCTGTACAAAACAGACCTGATATTAATGGTGATCAATCTACCTGTACAAAACAGACCTGACATACTAATTAATGGAGATCCATCTACCTGTACAAAACAGACCTGACATACTAATTAATGGTGATCAATCTACCTGTACAAAACAGACCTGCTAATTCATGGTGATCATTCTACCTGTAGAAAACAGACCTGACATACTATTTAATGCTGATCTACCTACCTGTACAAAACAGACCTGATATTAATGGTGATCCATCTACCTGTACAAAACAGACCTGACATACTAATTAATGGTGATCCATCTACCTGTAGAAAACAGACCTGACATACTTATTAATGGTGATCAATCTACCTGTAGAAAACAGACCTGCTAATTCATGGTGATCCATCTACCTGTAGAAAACAGACCTGACATACTAATTAATGGTTATCAATCTACCTGTACAAAACAGACCTGACATACTTATTAATGGTGATCAATCTACCTGTACAAAACAGACCTGCTATTAATGGTGATCAATCTACCTGTAGAAAACAGACCTGCTAATTCATGGTGATCCATCTACCTGTAGAAAACAGACCTGACATACTAATTAATGGTTATCAATCTACCTGTACAAAACAGACCTGACATACTTATTAATGGTGATCAATCTACCTGTACAAAACAGACCTGCTATTAATGGTGATCCATCTACCTGTTCAAAACAGACCTGCTATTAATGGTGATCCATCTACCTGTACAAAACAGACCTGACATACTAATTAATGGTGATCCATCTACCTGTAGACAACAGACCATTGTAGTAGAGTTATTGCCCTCATACACCTGTAGACAACAGACCATTCTAGTAGAGTTATTGCCCTCATACACCTGTAGACAACAGACCATTCTAGTAGAGTTATTGCCCTCATACACCTGTAGACAACAGACCATTGTAGTAGAGTTATTGCCCTCATACACCTGTAGACAACAGACCATTCTAGTAGAGTTATTGCCCTCATACACCTGTAGACAACAGACCATTCTAGTAGAGTTATTGCCCTCATACACCTGTTGCTGATTGACTCTGTGTACAAATTTGCATGTTACTTACTTGCTGAGGTTTGGTCAATTCTGGGATAGTTTTCTTCTCCTGTGCCATCATTAAAGGAGTCTGTCTCTAGGTCATCGCATGTTGTGTGGCCATTCTCGCTATCTGCTGCAGAAAAGCCATTGCTGCTCTCTTCTTTTTGCACAATGACATTTCCTGTGTCTTCTTCAGCTATGTCCTTGAATTGTGAATTAACAGGTAAATTTCCAGGGTCCATGTCATAGTACTCCCATGACAAGTCAACACTGTCTGAGTGAATGTGCTGTGGACTGAAGGAAGAATCACTGTGAGATTGACTAGAATTCCCAGACACACAATGTCTTAGCTTCTTGTTACTCAGTAAGGCATCATTCTGTACACGCACAGGAGAAGCAGGAACTGACTTTGACTCTGTGTCTACACACAAACTGGGAAGAGTGGTCGCATTACCACCACTTGTATTAGCTGACTTACTCATAAGTTCTGCCAATTTGGTATTTAAAGATATAAACTCCTCATCTAAATGACCAATCTCCCCTTCTATTTTAGAAAACTCTTGTTCAGCTAATGAGCCTTCAATGTTAAAAATCTCACTATCAGAGGTTGCCAGATCAGATAGACTCTCCTGACGACTGGACACACCACTACTTGTTGCTCGGTGGTATGGTGAGATGTCAGGAGAAGTCTCCAGTGATGTAGAATTACTTCCCCCTGTTGTATATTCATGGAGTCGGTGTAACAGGGACTGTTGGAAACATCGGTCAAACTTTCTGTCACTGTGACGGGACGACATGCTATCAGTTGTTCCCTCGTCATCTACACTCATGTTCCCTGAGGAGCTTGAGTGCCCGTGTACGTGACTATTGGCAGACTTGTACGGAGACGATGAATTGCTATCCCCTGAGGATGTGTTGTATGAATGTGGTTTTGCTGTGTTCTGGATAAAATCCCCTACTGTAGTGTGAATGTGGTTATCCACAGTGTCTATGATTGTAGGGGCATTGTCCAGATTCTCTGTCAAATGTTGCTGTAATGTCTGGTTGTGAAGCATGTTGTTCTTATTGTCCGTGTTCTCCACATTTGTGATGGATGTGTTTGCATCAGGGGCACTGGCATCCTTGTCCTCATCCTGATCCGATATTGACATTGCCCCACTTGAGGACATTATACCAGACATGGCCCCGCTTGAGGACATTGGACCAAATGCAACATAATTTTCCACAACAGATTTGTCTGTCTCATTACTACTAGTAGGGGTAGTACTGTGAGTTATCCCCCTTGAATTTGTTATATGTGCGTAGGCTAAAGCTTCCTCCTCTGATGGTGGGGTGAGGAGAACCGAACAGTCAACAACCCCAACTCTAGAATTTTCAGAACCAGTTGTCTCCCCTTGTGGTATAGTAGTATCCACATTATCTTTCTCTATCGTCACTTCTAACTCTGTTCGGTCATCTGCGACTTTCCTAGGGATACCATTTGTTTCACAAAATTTCTCATGATCAAAGCCATATCTAATATTTCTTTCACTAAGAGAACGGATACTCAGGTTTCCCTTAAGGGACCCCGATTCTCCATCTGACGCATCATGGGATATGTTCAGGAGGTTATCCCCTTCATCACTACTCACACTGACACTATCACGAGGCCTTGGCCTACGTGGCCTTGCCTTATCCGCATTTATAGACTTGCGTTGTTTACGGCGACGCTGACGTGGTTTTGTTGGAGACATTGGGATGTTAGCAGACCGTTCAGGTAAACCTACTACGATGTCCTCACGAGCATTGTAGCGGATCGAAGGAGATTCTTCATTGGACCCAGTGTTACCCATACCGCTCGCTCCTTCGTCATGATTTGTCTCCTACAAATTTAAACAATTTAAAATAAAACAACAAGAAAAAATTCAGAATGTTGGCTTTTTAGAAAAAGTTATCAAAACAAGAAATGTAGGACACCGTTTAACAGGATATAGTTACCAAAACAAGATATGTAGGACACTGTTTATCAGGATATAGATACCAAAACAAGATATGTAGGACACTGTTTATCAGGATATAGTGACCAAAACAAGATATGTAGGACACTGTTTAACAGGATATATTTACCAAAACAAGATATGTAGGACAGTGTTTAACAGGATATAGTGACCAAAACAAGATATGTAGGACAGTGTTTAACAGGATATAGTTACCAAAACAAGATATGTAGGACACTGTTTAACAGGATATAGTGACCAAAACAAGATATGTAGGACACTGTTTATCAGGATATATTTACCAAAACAAGATATGTAGGACACTGTTTATCAGGATATAGTGACCAAAACAAGATATGTAGAACACTGTTTATCAGGATATAGTGACCAAAACAAGATATGTAGGACACTGTTTATCAGGATATAGTGACCAAAACAAGATATGTAGGACACTGTTTATCAGGATATAGTGACCAAAACAAGATATGTAGGACACTGTTTATCAGGATATAGTGACCAAAACAAGATATGTAGGACACTGTTTATCAGGATATAGTGACCAAAACAAGATATGTAGGACACTGTTTATCAGGATATAGTGACCAAAACAAGATATGTAGGACACTGTTTATCAGGATATAGTGACCAAAACAAGATATGTAGGACACTGTTTATCAGGATATAGTGACCAAAACAAGATATGTAGGACACTGTTTATCAGGATATAGTGACCAAAACAAGATATGTAGGACACTGTTTATCAGGATATAGTGACCAAAACAAGATATGTAGGACACTGTTTATCAGGATATAGATACCAAAACAAGATATGTAGGACACTGTTTAACAGGATATAGAGGACACTGTTTATCAGGATATAGTGACCACAACAAGATATGTAGGACACTGTTTAACAGGATATAGTGACCAAAACAAGATATGTAGGACACTGTTTAACAGGATATAGTGACCAAAACAAGATATGTAGGACACTGTTTAACAGGATATAGTGACCAAAACAAGATATGTAGGACACTGTTTAACAGGATATAGTGACCAAAACAAGATATGTAGGACACTGTTTATCAGGATATAGTGACCAAAACAAGATATGTAGGACACTGTTTATCAGGATATAGTGACCAAAACAAGATATGTAGGACACTGTTTATCAGGATATAGTGACCAAAACAAGATATGTAGGACACTGTTTATCAGGATATAGTGACCAAAACAAGATATGTAGGACACTGTTTATCAGGATATAGTGACCAAAACAAGATATGTAGGACACTGTTTATCAGGATATAGTGACCAAAACAAGATATGTAGGACACTGTTTATCAGGATATAGTGACCAAAACAAGATATGTAGGACACTGTTTATCAGGATATAGTGACCAAAACAAGATATGTAGGACACTGTTTATCAGGATATAGTGACCAAAACAAGATATGTAGGACACTGTTTAACAGGATATAGTGACCAAAACAAGATATGTAGGACACTGTTTATCAGGATATAGTGACCAAAACAAGATATGTAGGACACTGTTTAACAGGATATAGTGACCAAAACAAGATATGTAGGACACTGTTTAACAGGATATAGTGACCAAAACAAGATATGTAGGACACTGTTTAACAGGATATAGTGACCAAAACAAGAAATGTAGGACAGTGTTTAACAGGATATAGTGACCAAAACAAGAAATGTAGGACAGTGTTTAACAGGATATAGTGACCAAAACAAGATATGTAGGACAGTGTTTAACAGGATATAGTGACCAAAACAAGATATGTAGGACACTGTTTAACAGGATATAGTGACCAAAACAAGATATGTAGGACACTGTTTAACAGGATATAGTGACCAAAACAAGATATGTAGGACACTGTTTAACAGGATATAGTGACCAAAACAAGATATGTAGGACACTGTTTAACAGGATATAGTGACCAAAACAAGATATGTAGGACACTGTTTAACAGGATATAGTGACCAAAACAAGATATGTAGGACACTGTTTAACAGGATATAGTGACCAAAACAAGATATGTAGGACACTGTTTAACAGGATATAGTGACCAAAACAAGATATGTAGGACACTGTTTAACAGGATATAGTGACCAAAACAAGATATGTAGGACACTGTTTAACAGGATATAGTGACCAAAACAAGATATGTAGGACACTGTTTAACAGGATATAGTGACCAAAACAAGATATGTAGGACACTGTGACCAAAACAAGATATGTAGGACACTGTTTAAACAGGATATAGTGACCAAAACAAGAAATGTAGGACACTGTTTAACAGGATATAGTGACCAAAACAAGATATGTAGGACACTGTTTAACAGGATATAGTGACCAAAACAAGATATGTAGGACACTGTTTAACAGGATATAGTGACCAAAACAAGATATGTAGGACAGTGTTTAACAGGATATAGTGACCAAAACAAGATATGTAGGACACTGTTTAACAGGATATAGTGACCAAAACAAGATATGTAGGACACTGTTTAACAGGATATAGTGACCAAAACAAGATATGTAGGACACTGTTTAACAGGATATAGTGACCAAAACAAGATATGTAGGACACTGTTTAACAGGATATAGTGACCAAAACAAGATATGTAGGACACTGTTTAACAGGATATAGTGACCAAAACAAGATATGTAGGACACTGTTTAACAGGATATAGTGACCAAAACAAGATATGTAGGACACTGTTTAACAGGATATAGTGACCAAAACAAGATATGTAGGACACTGTTTAACAGGATATAGTGACCAAAACAAGATATGTAGGACACTGTTTAACAGGATATAGTGACCAAAACAAGATATGTAGGACACTGTTTAACAGGATATAGTGACCAAAACAAGATATGTAGGACACTGTTTATCAGTATATAGTGACCAAAACAAGATATGTAGGACACTGATATTGACCAAAACAAGATATGTAGGACACTGTTTAACAGGATATAGTGACCAAAACAAGATATGTAGGACACTGTTTAACAGGATATAGTGACCAAAACAAGATATGTAGGACATAACAGGATATAGTGACCAAAACAAGATATGTAGGACACTGTTTAACAGGATATAGTGACCAAAACAAGATATGTAGGACACTGTTTAACAGGATATAGTGACCAAAACAAGATATGTAGGACACTGTTTAACAGGATATAGTGACCAAAACAAGATATGTAGGACACTGTTTAACAGGATATAGTGACCAAAACAAGATATGTAGGACACTGTTTAACAGGATATAGTGACCAAAACAAGATATGTAGGACACTGTTTAACAGGATATAGTGACCAAAACAAGATATGTAGGACACTGTTTAACAGGATATAGTGACCAAAACAAGATATGTAGGACACTGTTTAACAGGATATAGTGACCAAAACAAGATATGTAGGACACTGTTTAACAGGATATAGTGACCAAAACAAGATATGTAGGACACTGTTTAACAGGATATAGTGACCAAAACAAGATATGTAGGACACTGTTTAACAGGATATAGTGACCAAAACAGGATCTAGATATGTAGGACACTGTTTAACAGGATATAGTGACCAAAACAAGATATGTAGGACACTGTTTAACAGGATATAGTGACCAAAACAAGATATGTAGGACACTGTTTAACAGGATATAGTGACCAAAACAAGATATGTAGGACACTGTTTAACAGGATATAGTGACCAAAACAAGATATGTAGGACACTGTTTAACAGGATATAGTGACCAAAACAAGATATGTAGGACACTGTTTAACAGGATATAGTGACCAAAACAAGATATGTAGAACACTGTTTAACAGGATATAGTGACCAAAACAAGATATGTAGGACACTGTTTAACAGGATATATATAGGATATAGACCAAATGTAGGACACTGTTTAACAGGATATAGTGACCAAAACAAGATATGTAGGACACTGTTTAACAGGATATAGTGACCAAAACAAGATATGTAGGACACTGTTTAACAGGATATAGTGACCAAAACAAGATATGTAGGACACTGTTTAACAGGATATAGTGACCAAAACAAGATATGTAGGACACTGTTTAACAGGATATAGTGACCAAAACAAGATATGTAGGACACTGTTTATCAGGATATAGTGACCAAAACAAGATATGTAGGACACTGTTTATCAGGATATAGTGACCAAAACAAGATATGTAGGACACTGTTTAACAGGATATAGTGACCAAAACAAGATATGTAGGACACTGTTTATTAGGATATAGTGACCAAAACAAGATATGTAGGACACTGTTTATCAGGATATAGTGACCAAAACAAGATATGTAGGACACTGTTTATCAGGATATAGTGACCAAAACAAGATATGTAGGACACTGTTTATCAGGATATAGTAGATATGTAGATGTAGGACACTGTTTATCAGGATATAGTGACCAAAACAAGATATGTAGGACACTGTTTAACAGGATATAGTGACCAAAACAAGATATGTAGGACACTGTTTATCAGGATATATTTACCAAAACAAGAAATGTAGGACACTGTTTATCAGGATATAGTGACCAAAACAAGATATGTAGGACAGTGTTGATCAGGATATAGTGACCAAAACAAGATATGTAGGACAGTGTTTATCAGGATATAGTGACCAAAACAAGATATGTAGGACACTGTTTAACAGGATATAGTGACCAAAACAAGATATGTAGGACAGTGTTTAACAGGATATAGTGACCAAAACAAGATATGTAGGACACTGTTTAACAGGATATAGATACCAAAACAAGATATGTAGGACACTGTTTAACAGGATATAGTGACCAAAACAAGATATGTAGGACACTGTTTAACAGGATATAGTGACCAAAACAAGATATGTAGGACACTGTTTAACAGGATATAGTTACCAAAACAAGAAATGTAGGACAGTGTTTATCAGGATATAGTGACCAAAACAAGATATGTAGGACACTGTTTAACAGGATATAGATACCAAAACAAGATATGTAGGATATTGGTTAAAAATTTGTAACAAATACAGAAGTGTTATAATGCAAACACAGAACAATTGTTCAATAGGGCCTGTATCACCCATATTGTTTGGTTTAACTGAAAGTACTTTATTTAAACTAAAGGAAAATTATTCAAAAAATTGATATATATATGTTCAACTAGGGCCTGCAACTTCTGCAATGAGGGGTTAAAAGCCACTTACTAAACGAAAAAATAAGGTCAAAACTAACTACTACTGAGAGTTTTATACTTTCACTATAACAATTAAATTTGATGACTATATTCAGTATACAACCCTGTGTGCTTACCACTTGTACAAATATAATCATCACTTACCTTTGAACTTATTGTAAGGTACAAACTGACAGGTTGTTTGTGTATAAAACAATAAAAATTGTTGTTATCTCCAACATACATGATAATACTTTAAATTAACACACAACAGTGCTCAACATCTATAATGTTAGTCAGCAGCTTTAATTTGATATAAAGTGGATTTCTATTTTAATGTATCATAAGACTATTAATAATCTGTTGACTAGACGATAAATGACAAAAACTTCCCTATGAAACTGAATCCTGTGATAATTCCCAGTAGATAATACATGAAGTAGGTTTTCTGATGACTCATAATTTAGGTCACATTTACATAGATACAACAGGATATTACTGTCTCCACATGTGAATCTAGATTACAGTAGATACATGTGTATATACATAACTACTAGCAGTCATTGTTGAGTACATGGTCTGGGTTAGATTGAGTCCAGCCAGTCAAACTCAACCAAATCAATATTCACAATTCAAATCTATATTTTACCATGGAAAGGCCTGCAATGTGTAAAGCGGTAATGATAATGAAACAGAGACTGATAAACCTACCCTTCCTAGTGACCTTTAGCACTCTGATATTTTATCTGTATCATTCTGCAACTCTACATCCTCATTATAACGTCATATATATACTTATGTATTTGGTAGCTACAAGCCAATGTATGACAGTCAACAGGAAACTGGATAGGGGAGGTCACTCTACACTGCTTTTATATGTACATCAGACTTACACAAGTCCCACATGTGTTCCTATAACAATTACATAGATGTTCTACATTATCCTGACTGGTTTAATGGGGGTGATAATGCTAGGTTATTGATTTACAGTATATGTTCTGTGATTATTTCAATTTCAGTCACTCCTTCCATTGGACATTTTCATAAATCTTTATGTGAATCTAAACAAAAGATCCCAGAGGGATCTTCATGCCTATCCATGTTTGATCTTGATTTGATCTTTAAAAGTTGGATTTTTCCTCTGTTTGTCTTTTCTCTTTGTCTATGGTCAATATCATATGAAATTTGAAAACTCCTTTAAACAAATAGTTAAATAATGATATTTAATTCCAATTCCTAGATGGGTCCCTATCCCAAGTGGGCACAACTCGGGACCAATGAGAACATGTCTCTAGAAAAGGACACCAAGAACATCCCTAGAAATAGAAAAACCAACTTAAATTGAAATCCAATATTTTCCGATCAGTCTAAAAATCAAAAGGATACAATCCTTCTCTAGAAAAGAAATTTTAAAAAGATCCATTGATACCAAATCATTACTGTCAAATCTTAGATTTGGTTTTTCTAACCAGTCAAACAAGAGAGCCGTAGACACAATATACGCCACCACAAAATATAAAGATCAAGATAAAATGGCATAAATCTTACAAAAATCAATGAACCGTAAAATCGTCCCTTCTTGCACATCGAACCATTGTATTAGTGACATTGAGTAAGTTTTATTAAAATCTGATCATTAGTTTAGGAGGAGTTGCGTTCACAAAGCTCCACTAAGAGCAAGCTACAGATACGAAGTTGAAAATGGCATAAATCTTACAAAAATCAAAGAACCGTAAAATCGCCCCTTCATGCATATCTACCCATTGTAGTGGTGACATTGAGCAAGTTTCGTGAAAATCTGATGATTATTTTAGGAGGAGTTGCAGTCACAAGGCTCCACTTTGAGCAAGCTACAGGTACAAAGATGAAAATGGCATAAATTTTACAAAAATCAACAAACCGAAAAATCGCTCCTTCATGCATATCTACCCATTGTGGTAGTGACATTGAGCAAGTTTTGTGAAAATCTGATGATTAGTTTAGGAGTTGCGTTCACAAAAAATGGACATACGGACGGACTGACGAACCACGGACGCAGGGCGATTTGAATAGCCCACCATCTGATGATGGAGGGCTAAAAATAAAAGGAGGGTACCAACTCCTGAAGTATGCCAATACTTTATTCTACTGTCATCTACTGGTTGCCACAAGTTTCAGCCTTAAAGACAGGCCACCAGGGCACAGCTTACATGGTGTACATGTAGTTGAAGTTGAAGGAGACAAGAGTTCTTCAAAACTGTATATGTCGCCTGCATAAAATGTCACGGTCACCCAGAAATTGAAGTGGATGTGTAGCGATCAACCATAAAATTGTAATACCAAATTTCATTTCTATAACTTGAAGCATAAAGGGAAAACTGGGCAAAGCAATATTCCTGAGAAATTTTCCAAGTTCAAAGGGACATATCACTGCCAAGAAGGGTTACAGACTGCCAAGAAGTGAACTCGTTGCGTAACTTTTGACCAAGAACTCATATACAAAATTGCATTTCTATAACTCAAAGCATAACCAAAGAAAGTCAAGAAAACAATATTCCAACAGAATTTTCTAAGTTGAAAGGGGGCATAAGTCAGCCAAGAGGGGTCACAGACAGCCGGGAATCAAACTTAATCGGTACCTTTGCAACAAAAAGCCATATACCAAATTTCATTTTGATAACTCCAAGCATAAGCCAAAAAAAGTCTGGAAAACAATATTCCCAGGAAATTTTCTAAGTTGAAAGGGGCTTAACTCTGCCAAAAAGGGTAACAGACAGTCGTGAATCATGCTTAATCTGAACCCTTGCAACAAAAAGCCATATGCCAAATTTCATTTTGATAACTCAAAGCATTACCGAAAAAAGTCTGGAAAACTTCCGTACGGACGCAGACGACGCGTGACGACCAACAAAGTGATCCCTAAGTGTCTGCCAGCTCTGAAGGCAACACAAACACTGAGACCCTGGGGCTGTGAAATTCACAATTTCTGTAAAGTACCTTACAATGCTTCCATCCATAAAGAGTATTAGATTCTACCATATCTGGATGTTGAAGATTTTTGAAATTTAAGTTAATTTTACTCCTATTGGCCCCGCCCCTCAGGCCCCTGTGGGGTGGGAACTGTATAATTCACAATTTTGGTTCAGCTTAGGCCAGAGAAACTTTCTGCAAAATTTCATAGATATCGGATCAGGAGTTTCCAAGTAGTTGAAAATGTTAAACTGTTCATGGATGCACAACACTGGATGAAGGTGACTGTAATAAGTAACCATCAGACTAAAGCAGAAACTAATGAACTGAATCAGAGTTTTATGACAGGGATAAACAAATCAAAGTACTGAAAGTACTGGTATGCTTAGGCCATTAAAAAAATAAATTCTTTGTTATTAACTTGCTATATACTAAAACCAACTATATGCAAGCAGTAAATCATTGCAGCCCATAATCAAAGTACTGAAAGTACTGGTATGCTAAGACCATTAAAAAATAAATTCTTTGTTATTAGCTTGCTATATACTGAAACCAACTATATGCAATCAGTAAATCATTGCAGCCCATAAAAAATGACCAGCAGATATCAGAAATAACAAGCATAGTAGTATTACTTATGTAATACATGTCACAAGTAGGCTCCAAGATGCAATGATAGAGAAGTTGTCCATTTCTTTGGATACATTGTAGGGAATGTTGATCATGGACACCATATCACTTTAAAGACTGTGTATCCTATTGGTTTAAGACCATTAGTTAGACCATCATGCAAATAACATGCTACATACAAATATTGGACAGTTTCATTTTCCAGATTGTTTGTAAATGACTGCATAAGAGTGCCAATTTTCTAAAACAAACATGACTTGTCACCATAACTTAAAATAGAAGATGCCTATTCTTCCAGAAAACCTTGTCTTATTCTCCTTGTACTTTTTCTGGGAATCTTCAAGTAGATATTGACTTTGTTCCAATTTTTCATGTTTATATATTCTTTGTTCTCTAAAACTTGTCACAAGATATTTTATTCCTCTTGTATTATCATTTTTTTTAACATCCTTACAGTGACCTTGAACCTTGAAATTTACAAGATGTGAATATCTTTTAGGTTGTGAAATTTGATAGAAAAACGAGGGTAATACAATGGAAAAACACCCCCATGCAACTATCCGTTTTTTGACTGTGACCTTGATCTTTGATATCTGACCCTGAATTTCTAAAGAAACCGACTTCTCCTTACAAGGGATACATGTTCCAAATTTGATTAAGGTATACTAACCGTCTTGGTCTCAATGCGTTTACAAGGTAATCATATAGTACTGATGCAAGTACTGTGACCTCTACATTCAATCCTCAAAATCATCACTATATCCTCTCCACATTGCCCAGGGATAACTGAAACTGTAATCCAAATGATAACTAATACCCCCATCACCCACAGCCTTAGTTATCTCCCCATGGTGACCTTTTGCAAAAAAACATCCTCTGAAACACAGCGGCATGTGCACATGTTCCCTAATATTCCTGCGAAGTTTTGTTGAAATTGGTCCACAGGTTTAGAAGTTGACCGACATGCAAAACCTGTCTATATTGACCAGATGCCATGGCAATCAATATTTCAAGGGAAAATGGTGCATGCACATCTACACATTGTCCCGAATATTACTGTAGTTTCATTGGAGTTGTCTAGACAAGATGTGATGGACAGATAGACAACTTGATTCGATTTACCCACTCTTTTGGTGGTATAAGAATGCACAAGAGTGCTTACAAATTCCATGTGGACAGACATCATGGAAAAATAATAATGATAATAATAAAAATAAAAACATGATAAAGATGCTTATATCTTGTTTTCTTTATTCAGTATACTTTCCATGCTTTGATCAGCAATGTAATCGTGTCATGTCAATATCCTAGTACAAGATTGCATACACAAAATTGTTGTAGGTAGACTTTCAAGATAAATAAAAAAAAATACATGCCTAAGTTTAAATGAAGGTTTTAAACAGAAGTCGTATTATGTTCAGTATACAGTGATTTTTCTAGACAATTGTAAACTATAAACTCGGTATACAGCGATCTTTTCTACACATTTGTAAACAACAAACTCAGTATGCGGTGATCTTTTCTACAAAAAGTTTTTTTATATATTGTATATACATAACTCAGAAAAAAAAAATAAGTAAACCTTTCTATGTACACTACAAACTCAGTATACAGTGATCCTTTCTACATAAACTTGGTATAACTAGTGAATCTTTCTACTTAAGTAAATTGAAGATTGTAAAGAAATTTACTACAAATGCAGCATACAATGACCTTTTCCACATTTTTTTAGTTTCTGCGATTTGTTGATTCTTCTTTTGTGATGGTAATTATATTGCCGCCTTTAGAGAGTACTGTGACCTTAAAAGGCAACATGGTTGTTAGCATATCCTCAAGTGATTAACCATCTTCAACATCTAATTGGAGGTCGGAAAGAAGGACGTTTTTCTCCACCATAAGGTCCTCAAATCCATTGTTGGTCACAATGGCCAATTCCAAGTTAGAAGAATCAAGAGATACCTTCTACCATTCCAGATTTCATTTCTTCAGGGACATCCACCTGCTGAAAGAGAGTAAAGCAAATAAATAACTATATTTCTTTATTGCTATGATTATGTGCAAGAAATATACACTTCTGTATAAGCTTATAGTCTTGAACTTCCCAATAGGAGTCTATATTAAATATAATTAATTGTTTTGACATTCAGGACTGTCAAATTATGAAGTGATGGACAGCTAGAAAATAAAAATATCTTGACCATGGTCATACAGTGATTGAATCAAAAAGTTAAATTCATGAGATAAATCTGTGCAGTATGATAATTTATTTTGACGTTTGTATTTCAAAAATCATTATGACTTGAAAGGTAATGTGTAATTTAATTAATTACATTGGACCGTCATGCAACGGCAATGCCATTTTCATAATGTAATTGTAATTTCATTAATTACATCATCATGTAATTGAACCCATGCCTGTTACAAATAGTAGCTGTCCTAACTGATCCTAAAATTAAATTTGGCTATGTCTATCACAAAATTAATGTTGGCTGTCTATTACAAATGCCATATTTAGCTACAGTAGAGGTATTTCAAAAATGTATGTCATTGTAACTGAAAGGACACAATTAATGGTTACTTAACCAGAACTACAGTTCTGAACAAACCACTACAAAGCCTGGTTAACTGTACTAAGAAAATGTCTTCTCAATTAATCAATTTCATTGATTATTGACATCTTATTGTTGTACTTACAGTCACTTGAGTTTCTTAAAAGTTGCAATTTGACTTTTAATAAGGCCTAAAATGATAATACTGCAATGTCTTAATTAGCTCTCGAGGGGTATTGGTTAGACTATTTATCTCATTTCATTCCATTCACCATGAAAACAAAACTCTAAAAAACAGTCGACAATTAATGACAAATATTGAGCCTAGGGCTGGGTAAAATTGATGAATCAAAAGTGTTGAACTGAAAGTGGACGCAGTTGACATAATACTGAAATTTCTGAGATGAACAAATACAGTACATATATCAAAAAGTTCAATTGTACCAATAATACTTTACACATTCACACTGGGACTTTACACATTCACACTGGAACTTTACACATTCACACTGGGACCTAACACTTTGCTAGGTTTATCCTAATCTTTATTAAAATACTTTCCGGGAATCAGATGATAATCTACATCTTCATCATTCCTAATCTTCATATTGTAACCGTTCACATGCATCACTCTTCAACAGAATCAACGAGACATCATGTCAGAAAGACAAAAACTAAAATTAAGCTAAAACTATATATATTAACTTCACATGTAAACCTTAAAATTAGCATAGCTGTAGAGTTCCCGTACGATTTCATACTCTGGCCTTTGGCCGTTGGGGTACTTATAAATTATCTCCGATCAGAAATTTGAAAGAGCTAGACCTACAATAGCGCGGACAGTGACAGATATTTTAAAGTAAAATCGATATATTACCCAGATAGATTCCTAGATCTATTCACGGTAGCGTAAGTAGTACAGTACAATATTACGGATAAGTTTTTTTTCTGGTTAATTTCCGATCTGTTGGGCCACTGACAGAAGTGACTGCGATGAGACCATTATGAAACGATCATTCCAAAATAAATCCATTTCAAAATACTGAAATACTTTACCGAAGCAACAAAAATGTGCTAGATGCTTACATAACATTTTTCAAATGCATACTGCTTCAAGGGAAAAGTCTTGAAAATATTTTGAAAAAAAAGTGCTATGGCGGCAGTGCCCAGCTTGCGCGTCACCGTCAAGCCTAAATTCAATAGATGCGAAGGCTCATTCCAAATGAATTGTTGCAAAAAATGCAATTGATAGTTCAGTATAAGTATTGACTTCAAATTCAGCTAACATATATATATATATATATATATAGTGATACTTACCTACATGAATTACCCGCCATCTTCTTTCAGTCGCCGTCTTCTTTCAGGGTCCAGCAGCACAGAGCACCCCGGCTGTTTCCGTCAAAATTTTATGCTACTCTAAATCATTCTTATTTTAGTTTCATTTTTATTTTCAACTACATATATCAGTATTTTTAATAGTTATCAACAGTATTAAACGGGAAGTAAATTTTCGAAAAAAGAAAAATAGAAAGATATACAAATGTATATGACTCCCACAATGCATCGCGCGGAAAAGAAAGTTAAGCTGCCATATTGGCATCGCCTCGCAAAATTTACCACCATAAACGTGAGTCTTTGTCATTGTATTTACAAATTTCGATGTCTGATTATCATTAATACACAACACAAAACATTTTCTTGATGTACAGGTAATGAAGAAAATGTCGATAAGGTTGTTTCATTTAATGACTAGCATCAGCAACTTGTAGGGGCGATAATCCAATGATTACGGTAATGTCCGGCAGATGGAGTAGGAGTAAACTTTCGATTTATGAACCAATGAAAACGAAGTACTGATACTCAGCCTCAGGGGCGATAGCAACATGCTGAAGAGCATTGAAAATGCTCTTAGCATAAAAAATGACCAGCAGATATCAGAAATAACAAGCATAGTAGTATTACTTATGTAATACATGTCCCAAGTACCGTAAAAACCCACGTAATGTCCGCATCTGTGTAATGTCCGCACCGCTTTTTTGACACAAAAATCTGGGGAAAAAACCCACCTTCCATGTAATGTCCGCGGGTAAAAAATGCAAATTGAAGCTGCCGATTTCATTTCACGTAAGCTAATGTCGTAATGGCCGAGAGCATGTCGCATTGTGTATAACGTACAGGTACCATTTAAGAATTCACTTAATTGTTTATAACAGTTATTCTCCATAATGGTACAGTAAGCTTACCGGTATGACAAGTCCTCATTTCGATAATTGGTGTTTTGATAAGGGTTAGCCCAGCAGTGTTATAAACAGCTTGGGTCGTCTCCTCACCTCGAGTGTGAGTGAGTGACAGCGTGTGATTAGCCAATTAACGATAACTATACAGTAACACGACCCGCCCACGTCCAAGCCAACATTGTACATAAATAATACGGGAAAGCTGTACACAATCACAATCTTCTGTGGTGTCCGTAATTTAATTATCCGAGGGTACCCAACAGAAGATTATTTATTTGAATCATGGGGAAACGCTACGCTTCTTACACTGCCAAAGAAAAGTTAGAGATCGTCGAGTATGCTGAGAAGTTTGGTAACAGAGCTGCTGCCCGAAAGTATGATACTGATGACAAGAACGTCAGAAACTGGAGAAGAAAGAAAGATACCCTCATCGTAATGCCGGCTGGCAAGAAAGCTAATCGTGGTACACCTGCAAAGTTCCCAGAAATAGAAAAAGATCTTTACCAGTGGGTATGTGATAGACGAGATGACGGATTTGCTGTAAGCTCAACAGAGATCAGACTCCGAGCATCCTACATTGGCCGTAAACACGGGGTAACCCACTTCAAAGCTTCAATGAACTGGTGCTACCGTTTCATGAAACGTCATCTTCTGAGCGTGAGAAGAAGAACCACTATTGCCCAACACCTCCCTGATGATTATGAAGACAAAATAACATCATTTCAGAGCTTCATCATCAACGCCAGAAAGAAATTTAATATTCCTCCCTCCCGCATCGAAATGCAGACCAAACACCCCTCACTTTTGACTTACCCTACGACAGAACAGTGACCCATATAAATGAGAAGAGTGTGTCCATTCGTACAACCAGCAACGAAAAGAACAGGTTTACTGTGATGTTATCGTGCATGGCCGATGGAACCAAGCTCCCCCCTACATCATCTTCAAAAGAAAGACAATGCCAAAGGGAAACTTTCCTAGTAACATACATGTACGTGTCCATGAGAAAGGATGGATGTCAGAAAATACTATGAAAGACTGGCTTAGGGTTGTGTGGGGAAGCCGTACCAACACCAGAGAGAAGTCGATACTTGTACTAGACAGCTTCAGGGTACACAGGGCTCAGTATGTACACGACATACTACAGGAAGACAACACACGTCTGGCTATTATACCCGGCGGGATGACGTCCATTTTACAGCCCCTAGATGTCGGCATCAACAAGCCTATCAAAGACGCCATGAGGAAAAAATGGAACGAGTGGATTACTGGAGACGCCCACACATACACCAATGGCGGCAGGATGAAGAAGCCTGAGATGACTGACATTTGTAAATGGTTAACACAGACGTGGCAGGAACTCGACCCTCAGACTATAGTTAAGTCATTCCTGAAATGCAGCATATCTAACAAACTAGATGGTTCCGAAGACGATGAACTGTGGACAGACGGCGCCACTGACCCTACTGACACACCATCAGACGACGAGAACGCCATTTATTATAACGACCAGACAGAGGAAGACAACTTCAACGCCGAGGAGTTCTTCCACAGTGACGACGAAGAGGACTTCTGGGGTTTCGAGAAACGCGATTAAAACGGCCTGCTATGTATTAAGACTTTCTGATAAACGATCTATAATCAATAAAACGTCTGATTATTTATTTTATTCTTGTACATGTTATTTATTGTTATTTTGTAAATAAAATGTAGAATGAAAATGTTGTGTTATTTTGTATATGCTCATGGGTATGCTTTTCAATGGGGAAAGGGGAATAACTCTAACTTTATTCATGTGACAAAGTCAAACAAAATGGCTTCCTATTACGAAGGACGACACAATACGAACCTGTAACGAGAAAATGGAAGGAATTAACCATGGAAACTATAATAAATAATCATAAATAATCATGTTTGGTTGGGGAAACATCATAGGAAAAACCATAGAACGATAATATCAGGTATGCTTGACTTTTAAGAACACAATTCAAGGAGATATGATATAAATTGTCGGAAGGAAAAAAGTGTCATTTCCTCTATATCTCTGTAATGTCCGCACCCCCATTTTTGGATTGATTTTCGGTGAAAAAAAGTGCGGACATTACATGGGTTTTTACAGTAGGCTCCAAGATGCAATGATAGGGAAGTTGTCCATTTCTTTGGATACATTGTAGGAAATATTGATCTTGGACACCATATTATCACTTTAAAGACTGCGTATCTTATTGGTTTAAGACCATTAGTTAGACCATCATGCAAATAACATGCTACATACAAATATTGGGCAGCTTCATTTTCCAGATTGTTTGTAAATGACTGCAAAAGAGTGCCAGTTTTCTAAAACAAACATCATATGTCAACGTAACTTAAAATAGAAGATGCCTATTCTTCCGGAACACCTGGTCTTATTCTCCTTGTACTTTTTCAGGGAATCTTCGAGTAGATATTGACTTCGTTCCAATTTTTCATGTTTATATATTCTTTGTTCTCTAAAACTTGTCGCAAGATATTTTATTCCTCTTGTATTATCATTTTTTTTAACATCCTTACAGTGACCTTGAACCTTGAAATTTGCAAGGTGTGAATATCTTTTAGGCTGTGAAATTTGATAGAAAAATGAGGGTAATGCAAAGGAGAACACCCCCATGCATCTATCTGTTTTTTGACTTTGACCTTGATCTTTGACATCTGACCTTGAATTTCTAAAGAAACCGACTTCTCCTCATAAGGGATACATGTTCCAAATTTGATTAAGGTATACTGTCTTAGTCTCAATGCGTTTACAAGGTAATCATATAGTACTGATGCAAGTACTGTGACCTCTACAGTCAATCCTCAAAATCATTACTATATCCTCTCCACATTGCCCAGGGATAACTGAAACTGTAACCCAAATGATAACCAATACCCCCATCACCCACAGCCTTAGTTATCTCCCCATGGTGACCTTTTGCACAGAAACATCCTCTGAAACACAGCGGCATGTGCACATGTTCCCTAACATTCCTGCAAAGTTTTGTTAAAATTGGTCCACAGGTTTAGAAGTTGACCGACAAGCAAAACCCGTCTATATTGACCAATTGCCATAGCAATCAATATTTCAAGGGAAAATGGTGCATGCACATCTACACATTGTCCTGAACATTACTGAAACGTTTCATTGGAGTTGTCCAGACAAGATCTGTCTACAGACAGACAAACAGATGGATGGACGGATAGACAACCTGATTCCAGTTTACCCACCCTTTTGGTGGTATAAGAATGCAAAAGAGTGCTTACAGATTCCATGTGGACAGACATCATGGAAAAATAATAATAATAAAAAAAAAAACATGATACAGATGCTTATATCTTGTTTTATTCAGTTTTTAGATACAGTATTCTTTCCAGGCTTTGATCAGCAATGTAATCTTGTCATGTCAATATCCTAGTACAAGATTGCATACACAAAATTGTTGTAGGTAGACTTTTCAGATACATAAAAAAATACATGCCTAAGTTTAAATGAAGGTTTTAAACAGAAGTCATATTATGTTCAGTATACAGTGATTTTTCTAGACAATTGTAAACTATAAACTCGGTATACAGCGATCTTTTCTACACATTTGTAAACAACAAACTCAGTATGCGGTGATCTTTTCTACAAAAAGTTTTTTTTTATATATTGTATACACTGAACTTAGAAAAAAATAAATAAGTAAACCTTTCTGACATTAAAAGGCAACATGGTTGTTAGCATCTCCTCAAGTGATTAATCATCTTCAACATCTAAATGGAGGCCGGAAAGAAGGACGTTTTTCTCCACCATAGGTCTCAAATCCATTGTTGGTCACAATGGCCAATTCCAAGTTAGAAGAATCAATAGAGATACCTTCTACCATTCCAGATTTCATTTCTTCAGGGACATCCACTTGCTGAAAGAGAGTAAGGGAAATAAATAACTATATTTCATTATTGCTATGATTATGTGCAAGAAATATACACTTCTGCATAAGCTTATAGTCTTGAACTTCCCAATAGGAGCTTAGATCAAATATACTGTAAATGAATTACTTTGACGT